>NW_027500393.1:0-51339 GCF_021521415.1 Bidens hawaiensis
TTTAAGGAATAAGAATATGCTGATGTTGACAGCTGCCAATGAAAGGTGGACAGCTCAGCAAAACCCATGTGCTACCACGTGATTGCACATGGGTCAGGTAAAATGCCTGGGTCAGAGAATAATCAATGAAAAAGCACCAGGTGTCCTAAGGACACGTGGCGCAAAGCAATAGGAGGAGGCCAAAAAGGCCCTAATGGGATCTGAGCCCAATCATTGGAAACCCTAACACTATAAATACCACACCACCTCCACAAGGGGAGGTAAGCAAGAAAATACATTCCAATTCCTTACTCACTCTCAGATTATTATTATCTTCTCCTACAATCTCTTATTCTCACACCGGAGGGTTACCCCAAAGAGGACCCCTCTGTCCCTTTCTGAGGGGTAAGTTCACGGTGCTGCTCGTTTTGTAGGTGGAAGAACTCATACTCCGGAGAACCATCGGTGAATAGCATACTCATACCCGAGGAAAGTTGATCGTCTACCAGTGAGCCGATCCACGTTTCTTCAACTATCAACTAATAAAAGTTAACATATATTAAAATTAACGAATATGAAATTATTTAATAAATATGAAAGTTAACACATATAATTGAATAATAAGTAGTTAATTAAAAAACTACATAAATTAACAACCTTAGCTGTTTGCCTTCCTCGTAGAGTAGTACAACGATGGTCGAACAAACAGAAGATCTCAAAGTCGCCTCGTTGGTCGGAAGTACGGTATATGGTGGTCGCCGCACGCCGGAAAAACAGAAGATCCGAAGTCTGATGGTCGAAGGAAGAAACAAACCCTCGCCAGCCATTCAAACCCTAACTATTATAATTTCTACGCTATTTTGATCTTGTTAATATTAATTGGTATTATTATTATTATTTTAATCAGGTGGGCTATTATGATCTTGTTAATATTAATTGGTATTGCCTCTAAAACCATACCCTATGCATCGGGTCGGGTATAGAACCGGGTATTTTAAAACCCGGGTATTTGAATACCCTATTTTTGGGTATTGAAAAAACCCTATTTATGAGTTTTTTCGGGTATATATTGGATTTTTTTAAAAGGTTGCACTTTTTAGGGTATTTTTGGGTATTTTTAAGGTATTTTTCGGGTATACATCGGGTATATGAAATAGCCGGTTTCGGGTATTGGAAAAACTCAATTCCGGGTATGGAACGGGTTCAGGTATTACCGGGTACAAATCGGGTCCGGTTCGGGTTCGGGTTTTAGTACCGAAATAAATACCTTATCCATACCCTACGGGTAAGGTCGGGTACGGGTTTGGGTATTAAAAACCCGGGTATTAAAAAAACCGGTTCCGGGTTTTTATTTCGGGTCCGGTTCCAGGTTCGGGTTTTTTGTGCACCTCTAACCCCGACTACAACGGTTATCGACGTGGTACAAATCAAGAAGACATCTCTATACTTGAGTTCTCGTGTTGGATATAGCTCAAAGATAAAACTACAGTTTATACGGGTTTTTCTCCACATGAATATGTTGGCATCCATAGAGGAAAAAGTGCAAAAACAATAAGCTGAACATGCTGAAATATCAAAAATGTATTGTCAGTATGTATAGATGTTTTTTATATTAATGTGACTAGATCATGCATACCTAAGAAGAGGGTACACAGTTTCCATGTAGATGGTGTTACTTTTGTGGTCCATATGTTCCGGTGCTATGCCCGCTAAGAGCGCAATGCAACATCCCGTAAATAGCCCTATGAAAACCATGAACAAATATCAGACATAAAATTCTTAACTAGTTGGAAGCCATGATTGAATCAATATACTCTCTTCATCCCGATTAAAGTGTCTTAGTTTGAAAAACACACAGTTTAAAGTAGATTAAATTATTGTTTTCTTTGGTTACCAAATGACATTAATGCCCTTGAAAATTAAGTCCATCAATATTATTTATTAATGTTAGTTGTGTGTGTTTAAGGGTAAACTTAAAAATTGGCTAAAAAATTTTGAAAATTGACATTTGTAATGAGACAAATAAAAAATGAAACGCGGACACTTTTAATTGGACGGAGGAAGTAACTCAAATCTGTACATACTATTAAAGCAAGGAACAATTTCCACATGTCACCATTTTAGGGTGTCCACATAGGATGCCACATCAACTCCATGTCATCCATTTCCTTTCTTAAGCATGCCAACTCTGCAACTAACCTATATCTAACCCATTTAAGCTTATTTTCTCGTGGGTCTTGGATATCCATTTAACCCATTAACCAATTCCTTTCATAATTATGCCAACTCATCATCTAACATATATTTAAACAATAACATTTCTTAATTTTTCAGCATAATCATGTTTTTCTATCTTTCTCAAATAATAACCGGACCATCTTTCATCCTCTCCCATATTCCGGCCACTCCATATCTATATCTTTATTAATCGTTTTCCGGTAAGTTTCTATTATATATTAAATTTCGATTGTTGATCAATGTATTTCCGGCAATAATATATTTTCTTCCGGTTATTGTTTCCTCATATCTTTTTATGTCTCTTCTAATAATATCAGTTTAGGTTTTAACTAAAGAAAGGCGATGTCTACAATTTTTCGGCGTGTTTACGTTTTTTCCGGTGAGTATTGATGGTAGGTTTTTCCGGTTATATGTTATACTTATAACAATGAATGTTTTATATTTTTTTATATTTTTTAATTTTTCCTGTTTTTTTGTTTGACATGTTATGTTCTATATCAAAATTATATTCATCCATCGACGGTATCAAAATCTGAGATTGCATGGTTAAAAACCATATTAGTTTTTTTTTCCGGTAAGACAAATAATTTTTCCGGTTACAAATTAAAAATCAAATATTCAATAATATAAAAATTAATATTATACTTTCTGATTTCATGTCAATGCCAAGAGTAACAGATCTTCACTTCTTCAATTCTACACAAAAATCCTACATCCGATTGTCATTGTCACAATATCGTTTTGCCGGTTATTAACTATAATTCAAAAAAATAATATCAAATATTAATTTTCGATTTTATTATTTCAGGTTATTGTCCGACTCATAGATGCAGGCTTTCACGATTGATCAAGACTTCATAACATTTTTTTTTATTATTTTATCATGTATAGATTATTTTTTTTGAATAATCGTGTATTTCAATATTTCAATATAATTGGACATTATATGTCCTATGTCAATAATCATGTATAGATTATTCTTTCCCGATTGATCAAGACTTCATAACCTGGATGTATATTTTGTTTTCCGGCTCCTTAATAAATTACACAATTAACTATTCCATTAATCCTAATTATTTTCTTTGACTTTCCTACTTTATGGTCATAACGAAATTCCCATGATTATATACATTGACTTTCCTACTTTATAATTTAAATTTCAATTTGTCTTCCTAATTAATGTCAATACTAATTGTTTGACTAATTTAAATTTGAATTTATAATTAATGTTTAAGCTTATTTTGACTTTCCCTTTTATTTATCAATTGTTTGACCATATTATTTTTGTTAAAAAAATAATATCAATAGTTAAGGCAAATATAATTTTTTAAATACAACAAACGTAACAAATTAAAATACACTTTATTGTCATAACGGAATTTCCATTTTATATACATTGACTTTCTCAAGTAACTATTTCTTAATTTAGTTGCTTGATACAATTTATTCCATTCAAATTTCGTACGCAATTTGTTTCCTTAATTATTAAATTCATAGACCGATTTTACAAATTAAGTTCATTTGTTTCCTCATTTACTATTTTGACCATATCAATGTTAATTATACAATAAAATTTACACATACATGGAACTATTTTGACCATATCAGTGAATTTGACTTCCTAATTAATGTCCATACTAATTATTTGACTAATTTAAATTTGAATTTATAAATAATGATTATGCTTATTTTGACTTTCCCTTTTATTTATCAATATTTAATTTATTTTCACATATTATGTTAAATTTAGAAATTATTAAAAATATACTTTACAATTTCAATTTTGTTTCTAAATTTTTTAAACGGCTCCCAAAACTTTCCTCATTTACTATTTTGACCATATTCTTTTTGTTATAAAAATAATATCAGGCAAGTATAATATTTTAAATACAACAAACGTAACAAATTCAAATATAGTTCTAAATGTTTCGACTTATATTATGATAAGCAATTCAAAAATATTTAAGTTAATTTGGTATTCGAAAATATTTAAGTTAATGTTAAAGTTGATTTGAATATTTTTTGACCATAGTAAATAAGTTAATCTTGTATATTTTTTGTACAAGTTAATATTCTCTTACAATCCATTATTATGTTATTAAGAGTTACTAATAATGTTGAAAATAGTAACCGTAAATTTTTAATGGTCTTTAAGTCAAACATAATTTATGCATGTTTATACATATAATTGTGTATTTATCAATAATAATAAATTGGAATTTAATTATGGGTAGATAATAATAAGTTTACTAATTTACGTAAACAATTAAATGAAGGTCTCGATTTTCTTTGTAGTATTTCTCTACATTTTTGGTATATAATTTAAATTTGAATTCTTATTTAATGTCCATAATAACTGTTTGTCAAACATAATTGTTTTTATATATGTTTTCCATTATTGTATTGACTATAACCATATCTTAATAATTACCAAAAATTATAATTCAGATTATTTTAAATTATTAAAATTATATTTTACAAGTATGTTATTACTTTTACTATTTTTTGTTCTAAATATTTCAAAAAGTACTACCTTAGAAAGTTACCATTCAAACTATTATTTTTATTTTTGTTATAAAATTACAAGTTACCGTTCATACTATTACAAATTCAAAATTTGTAATCAATGTTAAAACAACTCAGAACTTCAATTCTTTATTTTTGTTTACCCTAATTGTATATAGTTTTTAATTTTTTTTCCATTTTTATAAACTCATTCCTTAATATGGTTTGACCGAAATAATAACATAATTATCTCATTATTATAATTTATATTGTTTGACTTTCTTTATTTGTTAAAAAACCGAATGAAGAAGTTATAAATTAAATAAATTTCCGACCGATTTAAGTATTTGACCATTCACATTAAATCATTTTTGACCATTCATATTAAATCGTTTTAAATTTTAAATAACATTTACATACTAAATATAACTTTCTTGAAATATATCAACATGATTTAAGTACTTTTAAATTAAGATTTGCACTCACAAATTATGTCCATATAAAAATTAACATACATATATTTTGACTATTGTAACATTTTAATTAAATATTCTCTTAAAATCCATTATTATATTATTAAGAGTTACTAATAATGATGAAAATAGTAATCGTAAATTTTTTAAAGTTTTTTAAGTAAAGCATAATTTATGCATGTTTATACATTTTAAAATTAAAAGTTAGACCTTTTAATTCAAACATGGTTTGTTAATTTTTTTTTAAGATGGTCGGTTACTAACTATAATTTTTTAAATATGGTAATATTTAATTCAAACATGGTTTACAATAAATGTTTTAAATTGATGGGCAAATAAACCCGGGTACTATCTTAGAGTAATAAATATTACAGTTATTGATTTGTAATAAATGTCTTAGATAAAATTCATCTTTTAAATCAACACTGAGATAAAAGTGTTGTTGAATCCACATTGTAGAATTTTTTTATTGATTTGGAGACTAATTTCCTTTGTTTGCTTATTATTGTACTAATGCTATAAGTTATAAATATTTTAATTTTTCATTTATCTTTGTTAGTCTTTGTATGTTTTTGTATTTGATTCAAATAAGTTATGATGTCTTATAATTCATGTAAAAGTATCATTTATTTATAAGTAAAACATTTGCATTTCATTAAATTTATATGATGTTACTTATATATCATGTTTTTAAATATGTTGCACCGTGTGTAACACGGGTACTATCCTGAACCAATATTGGAATCCAATGATCTGTTTCTTTTAAGAGATTTGGATCCCTTAAAGCTTGCTAATGTTAAAAAGAAATGACACATTTGAATTTGGAAAATGAAGTTAGTGATAAATGTTTTTCAATATAGTAATATTTAATTGAAACATGGTTTGTATTAAATGATTTAAATTTATATGCAAATAAACACGTGTACCATCTTAGAGTAATAAATATTACAGTTATTAATGCGTAATAAATGTCTTAAATAAAGTTCATCTTTTAA
Organism: Bidens hawaiensis; assembly: GCF_021521415.1. Classification (NCBI taxonomy): domain Eukaryota; kingdom Viridiplantae; phylum Streptophyta; class Magnoliopsida; order Asterales; family Asteraceae; genus Bidens; species Bidens hawaiensis. The sequence goes on from NW_027500393.1 coordinate 6,191, forward strand.
ATCAACATTGAGATAAAAGTTTTGATGAATCGACATTGTAGAATTGTTTTATTGTTTTGGAGACTAATTTCCTTTGTTTGCTTATTATTGTACTAATGATAAAAGTTATAAAATATTTAAACTTTTCATTTATCTTTGTATGTTTTGCATAGGATGTAAGTTATGTTGAGGGGGTAAGTCACCCACTCAACCTTATAGTTTTATGTATTTATATAAATTTTGTTGTGTTAATTTGTTAAAAAAAATACAATTAGTCTCCTTTTAGTTTTTTTATTAGACCCCTTGCTAAAAAATAATTTGCCCCCTTTTACCTTCTCCCTTGTTAAAAACAAATTTGCATAATCAAATTAGTGAGAATCTTTTGAATGCTTGTGTAATTTGTATTGAAAAAGAAGCATTAAAAATGTGGTGTGATTAACCGTTTCTAAAAAATCAAGTCACATAGAGAACAGTTGTAATAGGTATATTGATTTGTTATATATAATGACGTTTATCTTTACATGTTTACATAGTTTATTTTTACCCCCACCGAGTTAATGTTCTGGATCCGTCACTGATGTTATGTATTTAATTCAAATAAGTTATGATGTCTTATAATTCATATTAAAGTATCATTTTTTGTAATTACAACATTTGCATTTCATTAAATTTATATAATGTTACATATATATCATGTTTTTAAATATGTTTCACCGTGTGTAACACGGGTACTATTATAAATCAATATTGGAATCTAATGATCTGTTTCTTTTAAGAGATTTGGATCACTTAAAGATTACTAATGTTATAAAAGAAATGACACATTTGAATTTGGAAAATGAAGTTAGTGATAAATGTTTTTCAAGATGGTAATATTTAATTCAAACATGGTTTATAATAAATGTTTTAATTTGATGGGCAAATAAACACCGGTACTATCTTAGAGTAATAAATATTACAGTTACTATAAGATTGTGTTTATAAATTTATGTTAAATTTTATGATTTTCTAAATATTTTCTTGTGAAATTTTATGATTGTCTATATTTATATGGTAATTATTACATTCACACATTTTGTTTTTAGTTTTACATAATCTTCTAGATATTAATGTTAGCATAAACTCATTATGAAATACATTAACATTTTAGTTTAATACTTAATTAATCAGGTTGCATGGTTTGTTTTGTTTTTCAGGTTCTATAACAAAATGCTTTTGGTTTTGGACGGAAAATTTTAAAGTTCATACTAGGATAATACGATTTAAATATTTTCATAACTTTGCTAATATAAACAAGTTTGTGTAACTATTAACTTTTTATTTGACAATGTTACTGTCTAATATTTTGTTTCGACCATCCTAATGTAAATATATGGTTGTCTGTTTATAAAATTTTATGATTGTCTATATTTATTTTGTTATTTATCTATTTTCAACCCGTGTATAACACGGGTACTATCCTAGTTATACAACGAACCAAAGCGAATACGAAAATTGGATAACAATATAAATCAATTTATCATCTTAACTCACTTGTTTTTCATTTGAACTATTGGTATTTGATAAACATAAATTAAGCTACTATATATGAACTTTTTATTAGAAATAATCTAATTAAATTAAATTAAATTACAAGATAAATGTATATTAAGTTAGCACGATATTAAAAATGAAAAACTTTAAGGAAGAATATTATTTACATATTCTCTTTTAGTGTTCATATATTGAAAAGGAAATATAGAGAATTGTTGTCCAATGTCACAAATCATGGAAATAATATTCCCACACGATGTTATGTCTCGTGCTTATAGGACAAACAAATGTTTTCGATTTTTTACGAGAAACACTAACATATGGTGCTGATAAAGATCACACTTCAAAGTGATGTACTAGAAATCCATGCTGTGTTGGTTTTCTACATATTTCAGTGGCAGTCAAAGAAGCTAAGTAATAGATTTGTTGCCCTTTTATCTTTGTAGGGGCAAAGATATATAGGTCAATCAATTGTGAATAGATTTTAGTTAGGGTGAATTGTGGTTTTTGTCCTTGTGGTTTGTCCAAATCTGCGGTTTTAGTCCAATAGTTTCAAATTTGTGATTTTCGTCCCTGTGGTTTCATTTTACTTGCAATTAAACCCGAGTTCACTAACTCCGTTAAGTTTTGTCGTTAAACCCATCAACGTACCCTTCACATAAGGGACAATTTTGTCCTTTTTTCTCCCTAAATAAACCCCAGTTTTAATTGGCAAGCCCCCTCACGTGAGGGGATGGGGTTTATTTGGGAAAAAAAGGACAAAACTGCCCCTCACGTGAGAGTACGCTGATGGGTTTAACGACCAAACTTAACAGCGTTAGTGAATTCGGTTTTAATTGCAAGTGAAATGAAATCACAGGGACGAAAATCGCAAATTTGAAACTATTGAACTAAAACCGCAGATTTGAACAAACCACAGGGATAAAAACCACAGTTTACTCTTTTACTTATATATACTTATTTATATATGAGGATAAAAAGGTCTATTTGCTCTAGCTAGTCATCAGTAGCCTTTTACTAGTAAAGCAGTGGCAAAGTGACCCACTTGAGCATCTTTTAAAAGGTGTAATACAGTCAAACTAAATTTAACGCAATCAGATAACTTTATTACTTTTTAACATATTCATATACTTAAAAATGTGTATAACCATAAAGTTGCATCAAAAGTGTGTCATGGCTATTACTTTTAATAAAATTAACAGAGAGAAAGTAAGTGAAATTCCACACATTCTAAAACCTGTATATAATATTTGCACATAATGGTTAGCTTGAACTATTTTTAGTTATTTATTAATGAAGACTTGTTGTAGTGTACAACATTGTATTTAAATTATTATATTAAAAAGCAAACTAATCTTGTAACTCTTACATAGGGAACCAGAATAGTCAAGAATGATAAACGATAATTAACGCACAATTTATAAATAATCAACTTATATTATAACCAGAAAATATAACTCAAAAAACTGATTACAATAACTTTGGTAGTGATGATGGTGATTGTTATGTTTGTTGTTTTGTTGTTTTGTTGTATTTAACACTAACTTTGTACATCTATTTATACTAGTAACCCAACTTGGTCACCAAGCATAATATGTGGTCACCACTCAACTTGGCCACCAAGGTGAACTTGGGCAACAAGGTGAACTTGGCCAACAAGGTGAACTTGGCCACCAAGCATATGGAATGTTTCATAATACCCCTTAGACTTTAACCGACTTGTTAAAACCTCTTAGGCCCGGTTCACCGATTTGTGACCCGGAATAGAAATTAATCCAACATTCAACCCCCTAATTTCTGATTCGGATTAGTAAGGTCTTCAACTCCAAGTAACTCACACATCTCCGTGAACTTGATTCTTGCAAGTGCTTTAGTGAGGATATCAGCCTGTTGCTCTTTCCCGCTAATGTGCTCAACATCTACCTCGCCGTCGTTGTAGCAATCTCGGATAAAATGAAAGCGAGACTTTATATGCTTTGTTCGGTTGTGAAAAACCGGATTTTTCACAAGGGCTATTGCGGACGTGTTATCAACTTTCAACACAACTTTCTGCAACGCTTCTCTAGTCAACTCGCCCAACAACTCTCGGAGCCATACAGCTTGACACGCGGCTGCTGAAGCCGCCATGTACTCGGCTTCACACGATGAGATTGCAACCGTCGCTTGCTTTTGTGAGCACCAAGTAATTGGAGATTGCCCGTAATAAAACACATGCCCCGTGGTACTTCTACCATCATCCTCATCTATATTGTGACTACTATCACTGTACCCGACAAGTCGTTTGGACCCGTTCTTCCCATACTTGATCCCGTAACTCGTCGTTTTCTTCAAATATCTCAATAGGTGTCGTATTGCCATACCATGAGATTCTCGTGGGCTTTGCATATATCGACTAACAATACCCACGGAGTATGCCATATCCGGACGAGTGTGTAATAAATACTGTAAGCAACCCACCACCTTTCGATACTCGGTTGCATCGAGTTCGACTTCATTCTCGGATTTTGAGTATTTCACACCATGATCCATCGGGACTTGAGACGGATTACAGTTTTGCATACCTGTCTCATTCAGAATTCTTTTGGCGTATCCTTCTTGTGTAATTATTATCCCGTCCTCTCGTTGGAATACTTCGATTCCGATATAGTAGGTTAACTTCCCGAGATCCGACATCTCAAACTTGGTCGCCATACCCTTTTTGAAATCGGAAATTATACTCGAGCTTGTACTTGTCACAAATAAATCATCCACATACACGGCTACAATCAAAAAATGTTTCCCATCCTTCTTTCGGTAAATCGATTGTTCCTTGGAACATTTTTGAAACTTCATGTCTTGTAGGATGTTATCGAGCTTTGTGTTCCAAGCTCGGGGAGCTTGCCTTAACCCGTACAAGGCCTTTGACAACTTGTAAACTTTTGCCTCCTCGCTTTTTTCTCGTATCCTTCGGGTTGTGAAACGAACACAAGTTCTTTCAATTCACCATGTAAAAATGCCGTTTTTACATCAAGATGGTGGATTTCCCACCCGTTAGATGCAGCCAATGCGATTAGTAGCCGAACGGTCTCTATTCGGGCTACCGGAGCGAAAACATCATCAAAGTCAATCCCGGGTTGTTGCACGTAACCCTTTGCAACCAACCGAGCTTTGTACTTATTTATCGTTCCATCCGCGTTTCGTTTGATTTTGAACACCCACATCAACCCGATACATTTTGCACCATTTGGAAGTTCGACTAACCTCCATGTTTCATTCTTGTTTATCGAATCGATCTCGGTATTCATAGCACGAACCCATTATTGGTTCGACTTAGCCTCAAAATAGCTACTCGGTTCACCACTTGCTGTAAGAAGCAATTGCTCATAGTAAGAGTCAATATGTAACGCATAATCTTCTTGGTAAAACCGAGACTCGGGTTGAACGCCTTAGACCCGTTTGGGCCTCATTTTCACCCGAATGGACCTGTGACCCATTACTCATCGATTGAACTTGAGAGCGGGTTGAGGAATTAGGCCCGATATGACTTGGTTCGGCTGAGTCGTTGGACTCGGGTTGAACTGGTGATGTAGGTTCAGAGCTTGGGCTACCTGGGTTGCTTCTAGACGTTTCTTCAATAGTGGGTTCGATTTGACCAGTTCCATAGTCAACTGCACCCCCCCAAACAATAGAAAACATACCCGGCTCATAGTCATTCTTCTCGACTTTCTTTACCCAATTCCACCCTTTGTTTTCGTCAAACACAACGTCTCGATTAACAACAATTTCCCGGGTGTTCGTATCGAAGAGACGGTATTCTTTTGAACCCGTCCCCGACCCGAGATAAACGAGCTGTCTTGACCTATCATCAAGTTTCTTTAGATGAATACTATCAACTTTAGCATACGCCATGCACCCAAATACTCGAACGTGTTCAATAATCGGTTTCTTTTTCTTGAACCGTTCATATGGAGTTTGATCAACCAAGGCCCGGGTTGGAACCCGATTGATTAAAAAGGTTGAATGTCGGACCGCTTCTCCCCACATATAATTTGGTACCTGCACTGCCTTTAGAATACTCCGCACCATACCCATTAAAGTTCTGTTTCGCCTTTCTACCACGCCATTTTGTTGCGGCGTGTACGGGGCGGTTAAATGCCGAATAATTCAACTTTCATCGCAGAACCAATTGAAATCACGTGAAGTGAATTCTCCTCCCCTATCGGTTCAGAGAGTTTTCATTGGTAAACCCGCCTCCGTCTCAATCAGGGCTTTAAACCTCTTAAAACTTTCAAACGTTTCACCTTTTTCTTTCAATAAAAACGTCCACATGTATCGTGAGTAATCGTCTATAATAACAAAGACATACCTATTACCCGAGATAGTGGATGGGGTTATTGGACCGCACAAGTCATCATGAACTAACTCCAAAGGTTGGGATGCTCTAAACGAGGATGTAGCCGGAAACGAACGCCTCGTTTGTTTATCCACCAAGCACGATTCACACAACTGATTTTTGTGTTCAACATGTGGTAAACCTCGTACAAGATCCTTCTTAGCCATCGATTTCATTAACTCGAAATTGATGTGCCCAAGTCTTGCGTGTCAACGCCATGCATCATCTTCAATCTTTGATTGCAAACACACGGGAGCTCCAATTTTCATTCGTATTTTATAGAGTCGGTTTTCGGATCTCTTGACCTTCATGAGTAACCTCCCGTTCTCATCGTACATGGTCAGAAGATCGTGTTTCATCCGAATGTCACATCCGGACTCCATTGCTTGACCGAGACTTATTATATTATTTTTTAACTCCGGAATATAATAAATCTCGGTTAGCAAGTCTTGGTCACCCGATTTTCCTTGGAAAAGAATTGAGCCTTTTCCCTTGATTTGAACAAATGACCCATCTCCGAACTTAACCCTCCCGGTTATGTTCTCGTTTAACTCTAAAAAATACGACCGGTTTCCCGTCATATGATTACTTGCCCCATTATCCAAATACCATACATCATCTTCGACCCGCTCGGTTTCGTATTTCTTTGGTATTAGGTTTTGTTCATTTAAGAACACAACTTGATGCATATACGTCGCATCATCAAAAATTTCACGGGCTTCAGTTTTGTTTGCTTCTTGACCCTTTTGAACTCGGTCTGGGCAACCGGATGCAAAGTGACCAAACTGGTCACATCGGTAACATAAAATCTTTGACCGATCTTTTTTCACCCTTACTTTTCCCCGACTTGATGACCCTTGTTTGGTACTAGGGGTTCGGTATTGGCCATTGAAACGGCCTCGATCGCGACCTCAACCTCCTCGTCCTCGTCACCCATTAGATTCAAAACTTCTATGACTTGATGAATCATATTTACCGAATAAAAGTTTACCTTGGTCATCCCCTTGAATTTCTTCTTCTCGGATTCGCTCCTCATAGGCTCGGAGTCGGCCTACAACATCTTCAAATCCCGTTTTATTGAGATCCAACATTTGCTCAAGCGAAGCAACCATTTGAATATACTTCGATCTTGGGAGACTTTTGAGAAACTTCTTTACCAACCTTGCTTCATCTATAACTTCGCCGAGAGCCGCTGATTTCGAGGCAATGCTTGATAACTTGCCCGCAAAGTTATCTATGGAATCTGACTCGTTCATCTTCATATTGTCAAATTCCATTGACAAGGTTTGGAGACTTGCTTCTCTAACCCGTTCGGCACCTAAGTGTCGGGTTTTAATCGAATCCCACATGGCTTTAGCAGTTTCTTGATCTCCAATTTGCATGATCAAGGTTTCAGGTATGGATTGAAACAACAAGGCCATAGCCATGTCATTTTTGTCTTCATCGGGGACACCCGAGTTGATGGTGTCCCAAACTTTGTGAACTCTTAGGACTACTTTCATTCTCATAGCCCACACGGTATAATTTGTTGTAGTTAACATTGGACATTGAATGGAAGATGGCCCGTTCACTTTCCCCTTTGGCGGCGGCGGTGGAGTCGTGTCACCCATGGCTACTCAAACCCAACTTGTTTGAATAAAGTAACAACTGAACGAACTATGCTATCGACAATGACAACAACTTCTTTGGGAGATCAAACCAACTTGTTCAATCAACCACGATAACAACTTCTTCAGGAAATCAAACCAACTTGTTCGATCGAGACACCTTCTTTGTTGGCCGTTAATTATCACGTTCTTGAACCGAGCTCTGATACCAATTCAAGAATGATAAACGATAATTAACGCACAACTTATAAATAACCGACTTATATTATAACCAGAAAATATAACTAAAAAAACTGATTACAATAACTTTGGTAGTGATGGTGGTGATTGTTGTGTTTGTTGTTGTGTTGTATCTAACACTAACTTTGTACATCTATTTATACTAGTAACCCAACTTGGTCACCAAGCATAATATGTGGTCACCACTCAACTTGGCCACCAAGGTGAACTTGGGCAACAAGGTCAACTTGGTCAACAAGGTGAACTTGGCCACCAAGCATATGGAATGTTTCATAATACCCCTTAGACTTTAACCGACTTGTTAAAACCTCTTAGGCCCGGTTCACCGACTTGTGACCCGGAATAGAAATTAATCCAACAAATAGTGCCAAATAAATAATGTTAAAAAGAGCTTAACTTGCATGGATTTAAAAAAATATTGGCCATACAAACTTATAACTATGATTATTGCTAGAAAATTGTTCTGTTGGTAGTACATCATTTCAGTCACAGTGCTATCAGTGTATATACTGCATAAATGCTCGATCAATTATAATGGAAAGATGATTTGGAAAAAAAATAGGGTTATTGTTTTATATATTATCTTCAAATTCTTGATCTCTTTTTATTTTTGGTGGCCAATTATGTTCTTAGTCTACTTCTCAATCATATTGATCATTTCAAAAGAGAAAAGGAAACAAAAGAAAGTTAAGATTCGCACCTATGAAAAATGTGACAACATGAGACTCTTTTCGCTGAGTCGGTTTTAAGTGTTTCATCGCCTTTCTTCGGTCATCTTGTGTAAATTGTTTCACAAAAATCTCCTCAACTTCATCTGCCAACTTGATAACCTGCCACACATTGATTGAGATGTGTAATACTGTAATGAATATAGGAAATAAATAAATTATATAAGTTGAATGAATCTTTAATTTTGTAGTGTATGTTTGGCTTCATGAAAAAGATCGAATATGGGAATTAAGCCACTCCATATGGTCTGAATTTTTCCAGCAAATGGGAAATCTCGTACTCGATTACGCGCATTCATCATTATATTCTTTGACATATTATTGTGGCTATGCCATCAAGCACTACTCAATTAAATTACTAAAGCTAAAAAAAATCAATTATGTATAATGATACAAATATAGATGTTATACAATTTCTATATACATTATGTATTGTTTTATTTGTAACTTAATTATTTAAAACATCTCGTGTTTTACACTGGCTCTAAAGCTAATAATAATAATAAAATGAAATGAAATCAGTTTACCTTGTCTGAACTGTTAAAGTAAGAGCTCTCGACAACTTTAAGGTAAATGGGAAGAACATGTTTGTTTGTAACCTGTAAGGAACAAGACAACATAAGGTGGAATATCTATCTTAGTTAAAAATATAAACTTTTAAGGAAAAAAGAAAACAAAAAATGAATAAGATTTTGTCAATCCACTTGAGATATCAAACGTACACCATGTACTTACTTTGTCAAATTTCTTTTAAGATCTTCGCAAAGGCGAGCATGTTCAAATTCCTGAAAACAATCAATCGTCAAAAGATTCTTAGGTGAGCTTCATTACAAAATAACAAACAATTAAAAAAAAGTAAATGGTTTAATAAATATGATATTTGAGAAATATAGACATTAATTTATACTTTTCTCATAATTTGGCTGCATTCTACCATGTTTTTAAAAAATATTATTATTTATCCAGAAATGTTTAAGAGGTGTATCTAGTATAGTAGGATTACCTAAAGATTAGTTCAATGACTCCAAAATTGAATGTTTGCAATCAATCAAGCAAAAAACTATTAGTTAAAGGAGTAATTTAAAAACCCAAAACATAACAAAATGCTAACTTCATATCACAAAATCAAAAACCCTAAAATCGTCTATGGTTCAAACCAAATCAGGAAATCAAATAAATGGAAATGCATAATAAACCGTAAAATGAGAGAGGACTGTGAATTAGGTCTTTAATCAATTTACCTCTTAATATGTCGAGTAGATATTGTGAGCCACGATTTCAAGAAAGTGCCTCTGCAAATATGTGGGATACGAATTCGAGAAGAGAAACTGTTGGGAACCGAAATCGATTGATTGATCATCATAAATTCATTTATTGTGTTGAAAGATGAAACGACTTTCAATTGAAGGTGGTCATAAAGGAACGTTGCCTGGCTCTTAAATGTCACTGGAGGTCATAAAGTAATGTTTGCCTGTGGAGGAATTGTAGCTCGTCGGGTGACCAATATTAAATTTAACGGCGTCTCGCCTTAAAATGTCTTAAAGTGGGCAAATTACCATTTTATCCACTCAATATGTTTTATAGGTAATATAGATATAGATATAGAAATAGATAAGCCCATAATCATCAAACAATAATTTCCGTGGGTCATGAGTCTAACCAAACCCGGATATCTCTTAAATGTGTTATAACATCTCATTTATTTGAGGAACTTTTTCATCATCAACCATTACCGGTTAACTTTCGTTTACCACGCACCACCTAAATCAACTACCCATTTTTCATAGGACACATATTTATGTTCATTTATGTTCGTTCGTTAAAAATCTAAAAAATCTACACATCTCAATTAAAGAGTCCAAACATTAAAATATATAATGAATGTAACAAACTAAATATACGTATTAAATCAAAACAAAACTACGCTAAAATAAAACAAATCATTACGAAATATAAAATAGTAAAACGATTAAAAACAAAAACCTAAATTAACCTTCGTAATACGAGGGAATCAAACTAGTATATAATTAATCAAGTTAAACAAAACCACCCGAAAGGAATATTGTGTAAAAAAGGTCATGTGTTTAGTGTTTTTCATGAAATAATGCCATCCCCAAGACAACAATGGTTGGCCAAACAAAAGTCATGTTTTTGCTGTTTGTTTCATGAAAAAAACATGTTGGTATATGATTCCAAACAATATATAATAACCCCAATATCATACACAATTTCCATTTTCATTTCCATTTCCATTATTCTCCATTCTCTTATTTCCATAGCTTAGCCTCACCCCCACCCTTCAACAAAGCCTACGTCTTCGGGGACTCCTATACCGACACTGACAACCTCAACACGACCACCAGACAGCCATCTTCCTCAACGTGGAGTCGTGGACCGCATTCTAACGGACTAGCAGATACTCTTACTGCCATATAGTCATAAAATTCATAGCCGAATCACTAAACTTATCCTTCATTCCACCCTACCTTAACATAGACGTTGACTGTAGCCAAATCGGGGAACGACATTTACGACCGTAAAGAGCTTGAAAAGGAGCCACATCAATGCTAGAGTGGTAGCTATTGTTGTAGGAGAACTCGATGAACGGAATATGAGAATCCCAATTCCCACCGAAATCAAGAACACATGCTCGTAGCATATCCTCGAGTGTTTGGATTGTACGTTCGGATTGACCGTCCGTTTGAGGATGATAAGCGGTGCTAAGATCGAGACGTGTTCCCAAAGCTTCTTGAAGAGATCGCCAAAAATGAGAGGTAAAACGGGCATCGCGATCGGAGATGATAGACAATGGCAAATCGTGTTGACACACGATTTCCCGAACATAGATTTGAGCAAGCTGCTCGATAGAGTACTTCTCGCAAATCGGAATGAAATGAGTAGATTTGGTTAATCGATCGATGATCACCCAAATGCTACCGTTGCCTTTCTGGGTTTTGGGTAATTTGGTGATAAAGTCCATAGCAATGTCTTCCTATTTCCAAACGGGAATCGGTGGTTGCTCGAGTAGACCAAAAGGTCTTTGATGTTCGGCTTTGACTTTCGAGCAAGTAAGACATTTAGATACAAAAAATGCTACGTCCTTTTTCATACCCGGCCACCAAAAGGTAGCACGAAGATCGAAATACATCTTATCCGCACCGGGATGAACGGAATAATGCGAATTATGAGCTTCGTCGAGAATACAAGTACGAAGGTCATCGCGATCGGGAACCCACAAACGATTGAGAAAATACAAAAGACCATCGGGTTTGGTTTCGAGTTGAAGTTCGGCTCCACATGACATTTCGTCGTACATATTACCTTCTTCGACGGAGGTGCGTTGAGCTTGAAAGATACGAATTTGAAGATCGGTTTGAACAATGACGCTTAGAAGTAGAACGGATTTAACATTAACCTTTCGACTTAGGGCGTCGGCGACAACATTCGCTTTACCGGGGTGGTAGCGAATCTCGCAATTGTAATCACTAAGTAATTCGGCCCATCGTCGTTGTCTCATGTTGAGATCTTTTTTTTTGAAAATGTGTTGAAGGCTTTTATGATCGGTAAAAACCACACATTTTGTACCATAAAGGTAATGTCTCCAGATTTTGAGAGCGAAAACGACGGCACCAAGTTCGAGATCGTGAGTCGTATAGTTCTTCTCGTTGACCTTAAGTTGCCTTGATGCGTATGTGATGACTTGACCTCGTTGCATGAGAACACAACCAAGGCCTTGATGGGATGCATCACAAAATACAACAAAATCGTCGTTTCCATCGGGAAGGGTTAGAATAGGAGCATTGCAAAGCATGTCCTTGAGAGTACAAAAGGCTTCCTCTTGCTTCGAACCCAAATCGAAGGGTTGTCCCTTATGGGTGAGAGAGGTAAGAGGCAAAGAGATCTTGGAAAAATTTTGAATGAAACGCCTATAATATCCGGCCAAACCGAGGAAGGATTGAATTTCCGTGGGAGTCGTTGGAGTTTTCCAATCCTTAACGGCCTCAATTTTAGCGGGATCAACATGAATACCTTTGTCGTTTACGATATGTCTTAAAAATTGAACTTCCTCGAGCCAAAATTCATATTTGGAGAATTTGGCATAGAGTTGTTCGTTTCTAAGGAGCTCGAGAATGGAACGCAAATGATGTTCATGTTCGGCTTTGGATTTAGAAAAGATAAGGATGTCATCAATAAAGACAATAACGAATTTATCAAGGAAAGGTTTGCAAACGCGGTTCATGAGGTCCATAAATACCGCGGGTGCATTTGTTAACCCGAAGGGCATAACCAAAAATTTGAAATGTCCATAACGAGTACGAAAAGCGGTTTTAGGAATGTATTCTTCGTGAACACGCAATTGATGATAACCCGATCGAAGATCAATTTTGGAGAAACAAGTTGCGCCTTGAACTTGGTCGAATAAGTCGTCGATACGTGGCAATGGATAACGATTTTTAATAGTAAGCTTGTTGAGTTCCCGATAATCAATGCACATACGAAACGAACCATCCTTCTTTTTCACGAAGAGAACGGGAGCACCCCAAGGAGAAGAGCTTGGACGAATGAAGCCTTTATCGGAAAGTTCTTCGAGTTGGTTTGACAGTTCTTGCATTCCGACGTGGCTAGACGATAAGGAGCCTTGGCCACGGGCATCGCGCCGGTCACAAGATCGATTTGGAATTCAATCGGACGAACGGGAGGAAGACCGGTAACATCATCGGGAAATACATCAAGGAAATCACGAACAATAGGAATATCTTGAATCTTCCTTTCCTTTTTGTCTTTTGTCACCGAGAGAGCTAGAAACAGAACATACTTTTGGCGTAAGTACTTTTGCGATTGAGCACACGACATGAGATTTAGCCTTCGGGGCGTTGCGTTTCCAAAGACCTTAAGGATTTTACCGTTGACGAGTGGGATGCGAATGAATTTATCAAAACAAACGACTTCGGCACGGTGCAAAGATAACCAATCCATGCCTACTATGACATCGAAGCTACCCATTTGCATCGGTATGAGATCAATGGAGAATTTATGCTTAGAAAGAATAAGAGAACAATCACGGATGACGGAATTGATGGTAATAGAATTGCCATTGGCGACTTCAACAGAGAACGGTCGGGAAAGCTTAGTTCGAGGCATCGCAAGTTTCGACTCAAATTTCAAAGAAATAAAACTTCTATCGGCACCGGTATCAAATAAAATAGAAGCCAAATGATAGTTCACCAAAAACATACCGTTCACAACATCGTTTGCCACTTGAACTTGATTTGCATTCATCATAAAAGCTCGCCCTTGATTACCATGGTTGACTTGAGGTGCTTGTTGTGGAGGTGGAGGTGGTGCTTGGATTGCTTGGATGGGTTGGATGAGTGGTGCGTTGAGTTGGGGATTTTGGGGTTGATAGGTTTGGACTTGGTAAGCTTGGGTTTGGTAGTAAGGTACGGTCACGGTTTGGTAAGAAAAGGTGAGGCGAGGGCAATTGTTGCGGAAATGGTTTGGATCTCCACAATTGAAACAAGCTCGGGGTGGTTGGGGTTGGTTTGGTGGGTAGGGTGCATATCGGTTTTGGGAATTTTGGGGAAAAGTTCTTGGTTGGTTTGGTTGGTTAGGTTGGTTGGGTTGGGTTCGTTGGGCGGATCGACAAGTGGTGTTGAGATGGCCAAGTCGGTTACAAATAGTACATTGGCGACAAGGCGAGTTTGTTGGGTGGTGAAATTGGCAAGCGTTACATAGCGGGTAAGGACCGGTATAGGGTCTTCGGTTTTGGGGAGCTTGGGTTTGTTGTTGAGGTTGGGTAACGGCAAAGTTTCGGTAGTTGTTTTTGGGTTTCTTCTTCTTGTTGTTGTTGTTATTGTTGTGTCGGGAGGAGTTTGAGTAGTTTATGGCTTGTGGTGCGGGTTCAACCTTGGCTTGTGGTACGGGCTCGGGCTTGTCTTTCTCACTTGCTTTCTTGAGGGTTAGGGTACCCGCCTTCACGTGATTTTCCGATAGCCAACCGGCTAACGTGATGGCTTCCTCAAGGTTCGCGGGTTTGCTAATGACCGAGTCCCGGATTTTCATCGGTAAACCCCCAATATATTTGTCAATTTCACGTTCGGGTGGGGTAACCAAGTGAGGTACAAGAACGCTTAGCTCGTGGAAACGGAGCGAGTAAGCGGCGTTATCACCACTTTCTTGTTTTAGGTTCCAAAATTCTTCCTCAAGCTTTTGGAGCTCGTGTTTGGGACATAATTTCTTCATCATAAGTTCCTTGAGCTCGGCCCATGGAAGAGCCATGGCCACATTCGTACCTTGGAGGTGCATAACACTAACCCACCTTGTTAGGGCGGTTCCCCTAAACATGCTTGAAGCGAAGTTTGTCTTTTTCGCTTCGGGGCATTCGCTGTGTAAAAACACATTCTCCACATATTCGAACCATTGCAACAAGGTAGTCGCACAGTTGGTTCCAAAGAATTCAGACGGGTTGGCACTGGTAAATTGTTTAAGCAGGTAGGATGCGGGTTTGGGTTCAATAGGTGCAACAACGGGTGCGGGTTGGTTTGCTTGTATTTGGGTCATAAGTTCGGGAATCACCGCGGCCATTTGCTTGGCGACGAGAGCGGCCATACATCGGGTGGAGTCATATCGCGGTTGGCGTCTTAGCGGAGGCATGCTAACATTTATAAAGAAAATGGGATAAGTTTTGGATAAAAGGAAATGAATATAAAGGTGTATAAAATAAAATGAGATTTCGATTTTTGATTTGTGAATCCTAGAGTTAGTATGGAGAAGATGTTAGTGTTAGATAAAATATAAAACTTTGTTTATAAATAACAAAACCGTAAACAAAACGTAAATGTTTTTTTTTTAGATAGTTAAGGCTTGAAAATTTGAGATTTTGAGATTTATAGAGTCGGAAGAATCGCGCATGAAATCACCATGACTTGATATTCCAACACTAAATAAAAGGTTTTATAAAACACCACGTTGGAGTCCAAACATGTGCACGTAACCACCGCGACTTTTTAATGTTTTAGACTCAAATAACAATGATAACACAATAAATCGAGATACAACGTCATGCCAAAACACTAGTTTACGAAATCATCGTAGCCCTATTGTTTTAACACCGAAAAATTAGGATGGCGACCGGAACGCTCGCATTCGACTACTTAAAGAATTAACATTTATAACACGGTTTATGGCCTAGAAAACGAGCATTAAAACTCAACTATCCCAGGTAAGTAAATCACCTTCGATCCTTGGAATCTTTTTGTCAAATGGTCATTTTATAATGTCTCGTTTTCTATGATGGCTACAAACCCGATATAAACGCAACCTTTAAGGGATTTGAAACAACGGGATCCAAGTTAATCTTGTAATCCATAAAACACAATAAAAATCTACTTTTTGCGTTTTAAGGTAAGGATACCTTGGAAATACTATGAAAGTGTGTGTATGTGAACATTTAGGATATTGGTGAATTTTAAACAAGTTCATAAATAAACATGCGATATGAACAATAAAATAGAGTAAACACGTATGAACACACGTATAGGACCCTAAGCATAACAATTCTAGGTCGTTACATCAAACCACCTATCTTAATTGTCATGGCTCTGATACCAATCTGTCACACCCCGACCAAAGGCGGCGGAACATGCCGAGGTGTAACGATTGCCCATAAGCGCATGACACTATTTAAAGCGACAATATTTAACAAACTCATTTCATTTCACAACATCGAAAATGTCACATAACCAAATATTCATAAGTCAAATACAACAAAATATAGCAAAATATAGCAAATCAAATATTGTTCATTTTTGCTAATATCCTAACGGTATTTGTGTCATTTTCTTCACCGAACTCCATAATCAACCTAGATGCAAACATGTAACATTTCATAAAATAAAGTTGTCAACACAAAGGTTGGTGAGCAATTCATAAGTTTGAACAATAGATATATAGTATGAAAAGCCACAAAACTAGTATACAAAACCATAAATAATAGCTATAAACTTGGATAAATTGACAATCGCTAATAGAAATACGTTAGCGCCACCTAGCTAAAAGGGATTGCCAAGTAGTCTAGGATTTAATAGAATATCGTTAATTGCATTACGTTAACGACACCTTGCTACAAGGGGATGCCAAGTAGTCTAGGATTTATAGATTCCACCAACCGAAAGCGATAAACACATAGGCATATAAGCATAGAACACCAAATCGAGCAATTATTCAAGTAAAGTATACAACAACGTTTGTGGTTTAAGACTCAAGTATAAAGCATTTGATTTGAATAAGTATGAAACGTCACCCCAAAACAAAAGATAGAAAACGGGGTATGAAGTTACTCACGTTCAAGTATAAAACTTGATTGGTAAAAGATGAATAACCGGATGGATGAAGTTTAACGAGCAAGGCCTAAATGACAATATAATCTTGGATTTAGAATGATTGTCTTGAAGATCTTTAAATAAAATAATTGTTGCAAAAAGTAAACAATTAAAGTTCAAGGTTTAAAATGTAACTATTTAAGAATTTATAATAACAATCCTTTAAAAATGTAAGTTTGCTCGAAACCGGGTTAAAGTATCTAACCTTAATATTTACTTAACCAATGTTAAGTAATAAGGTGGGAAAAATGCTAAAATGCAAGTTCTTTTGGGACAAAGATACTAAAACGGGTTTTTAACGAGTGTTCGGGTTGTCGATTCGGGTCTTGACAAATGGTCAAACCCAAAGTCAACTTTCCAACATATTAATTGTTATGAGATAACTCATTAAAATATACTAACACTTAACCAAGTATGTAGATCTATTGTTTAGAACTAACAACGCACGTTAAGCGAGTATTCGGTTTTGTCGGTCCAAACTATGTGATGAGATCAAGTTGGATCCAACAATTCCAAGTACTTAAGAAAATAATTAAAATCAGTTTGTAAACTATTTTTAAAGAAATATACAAGTCTTGATAGCTAAAAACACACTTGTGTGTCTTAAGAGAGTAAAAGTCGGTATAGTTCGGTTTGGTTCGGTCTCCATCTCACAAATAGTTCATAGATGGTTTATACATGCCCAAATATCATAGAACTTGTATATTGGTTTATAAATGAAGAAAACTTAAAATTTTCAACTAAAAAGTTAACTACAAGTCTTTTAAGCAAAAGTTTCGGTTTAGTTCGGTTTCCATCTCCCTACGAGTTCATAGATTGATTCCATATGCTTAATATCAAAGAACTTGTAAAAATGATTTTTGAAACTCAAATCTAGCAATAAACATGTTTAAACAACTATTTTAACAAAACTAGTAAACAAAAGTTCGGTTTCCGGTTTGGACTAGTTTCGGTTAAACCGAGGTTAGTCTTATACAAACCCACACCATGGAACTTGTAAATAAGATGAACAAACTAAAAGGGTTAGAAGTTAGTCATAAGTGATATGTATAATAAGTTATGTGTGTGTATATATATATCAAGAACACGAAGTCCTCCATGAAGCCTTGCCTTATGACATTCGAAACTTAACCAACCGGATTCGGTGAAGTAACAAATAAAGGAAACAAGGGGTGTGTATTATATATATGTTGTACTACCATATTCAAGTGTTAGTAATATTAGATAAACAAGTTAAAATGAAAGACTATAGTTAGTTGACCTTAAGAAATCAAAATAACAAAATGTTGAAGACGAATACTTAGATTTGAGAGAGATTTTGGAGAAGATGAACAACCAAAATGGTGTATGGAGCCTTGCTTTTATAATGGTAAGAGTATGGTTCATACGAATAGGGTAAAGATGCATGTGATGGTTGAAATAGTCAAACAAGTTTTTGGTAAATGGCAATAATAGTCCCCAAAGTTTGGTTTAAGTCATTTTAAGGACCAAAAAGAATGTTTTCAAGACCCAACAAGTGTAAAACAATATTGTAACATAAAATCCATCATTTTGATTATATCATAAGCTTTGGTTTACAAAATGGGTCGGTTTACATGATAAATGAATACAAAAACGAATACAAACGAGACCCGAAATTGACGAATGTCACAGTTATGGTTTGCAATATGGTTGTTAGGATGGGAGGGAGTATGGTGCTTTTAAATTTCGGTTTATTAGGGAATAATTGCTAAAAAGTCCCTAATGTTTGATAAAGTTCACCTAATTGTCCCTTCTCTATTATTATTTGCAACCAGGGTTCTTACTGTAATATGATTTATGAAACATTTACATGACTAGCCCAGCCCAGTACATTAATGAGTTTAAGCTGAGAATGATCGTAAAGAAGAAGCTAAAACTATTGAAGAGCTGAAAGAAGTGATGGAGATTCTAGACACTGAGAAGAAAGAGATTCAGGATAATGAGGTTAAGATGCAGAACATAATTGTTGAATTTGAAAATACTCGTGAAGAAGATGCCAAACAAATTGCAGAGCCGAGGCAGAAGGTTGAGAATATCCAAATGAAAAGTTGAAGTTCATATACAGAAGCAGAAGGATATCGAGAATGCAACGTCAGGTAAGTAAGTAAAATGCACAGTTAATGAACAGTACCTACAGTTTTACGGTTGATATACTTCCTATAAGTGATGCGATAAGGATAGAAACGCTTGAATGAATGAATGCTTGCTTGAATGAATGATTGAATGTGTAAATAATAAAAAAACCTAGATCCATCGTCACTGTCGTATCTCCGTATAAGTAGTAGATCTTCGTGTCGTACAATTAGCCTCCTGCGAGTTGTACAGATCTGAGACATTGAGCCGGTTGTAGTTAGTATTGTTTCAACGCACTGTTCGAGAACCGTAACGGCGTAACAATCGTCGGCGAGATAGGACGACGTGGAAGCGTTGATTCATCGTAACAATTTCTACGATCGGTAACGTAACGGCGGTGGAGATGAGCATCGAAGACGTCGATTCGGTGGCGATTCAACGCTCGGAACTGTTGCGCATCGACGATTCAACGACGTAACAATTGGCTAGTCGGCGGCGGCGAGGGTGCGGTGGTGGGTTGGTGGCCGTTACAGTTAATTATGAAATACAATTCCAGCGTGTGTTGCTTGTGTCCCGTCCAAGGTTGATCGATCATCAAACTTCATTTATGCACGAGTTTTCCTAAGACAACATAAAGCCAAACTTTAGTACTCATCATGTATAATGTATAATAACATGTTTAATTAATTAAACAACCAAGTCAAATTTTCAACATAAAACAAACACGGGGGGCATAGGCTATGTCAGGTTGGGCATAGTCTACTCATAACTACAAAGTGACCTGGTGATCAAAATACAACATAAGGTTTTTGGCATAAGCTTTCATATCCAACATACGCTACGCCCCTAACAGCATTGAACATCTTTTCCCCATATTGGAACTTTAACGTTCTATTTCGAACATGTGTGGCATGGTTACTGTTCTCTCAACCCAGTAGTTATGACCATGTAAGACGTTAGTAATTTCTAACCACTCATTTCTATCATAAATTATATTTTAATCCACACAATCCATTTGTAAAACCATGACGGGTCAAAATCAATAAATTACCTTCTTATGCCTTCTTTAATCAGCCATATGTGTGCATACATTAACATCCTATTTGCAATGTTGCAATTGCACAACTTGTCTAACCCGTGTTATTAACCATAGTTAACAATACCAAAATCAAGATAAATCACTATACTCATAAACATCTGTCAAGATCAAGACAAAAGAAGATTGTACATAACGGGGTGGACCACCACGAGTAGACAGCTGGAATATACCACGATAGTGACATTATATGGTCCCCTCATGAACCAATATTAATTCTTAAACAAAGCCGGTGACAAATAGTAGGAACAAAACATATTAATTCTTTGAACAAACTTTGTTAATTGCACTTGAAAATTAAATCTGCAAATGTTATTGCTTAAATATACTATTCATAAGAGTTTCTTTGTTTCAAGCAAATGGTTTTATTGGAGAATGAAATGATTTGTAAATTGCTTGTATGCAAATGGATAAGATAGTCAAAATCAAAGAGAAGGAATGCAACAATCATCATTTCCGAGGGTGTGTAAGTTTAGGAAACAAGTTTAGGCAAATGTAAACTCAAAAACCAAACTCTTCATTTTCATAATCGATCTTCTTCGAAGAGCTGGTTTGTTTAATAAAACAAGAGACATGGCATGATCAATCTCTAGCCCGAATCTCTATTGGTCTAACGACTGTAGGGGTAACAACCCAAATACCCCATTTACGGCTATAAAGCCGCACCTACAGCTACATGACATGAACAACATCTGCCAAGATCAAGACAAAAGAAGATTGTACATAACGGCTAGAGTACGAACAGGTGGACCACCACGAGTAGACAGCTGGAATATACCACGTGTTGGGTTTCAGTGGTGATCAGTCAACGGTTTAACAATTAAACCCGGTTTAATTAAATTAGTTTCATAATTATTAATCACATTAATATATGAATACGCAGCATAATATAAAAACGAGCAATCACCATTTAACGGAACCGTACAGGATCCGGTTACATACGATACGAGTACGAGTAATAATATACGATATATTGTTAACTACCGATGAGATAAATAATACCTCGGTTAATGATTAACCGGTTGAAACACCGAGGTTCAACGAACGATGCTAGGTGACGAACCGAATACGGTGACGGTTGGTAGTGATGGCGCGTTGGCGGCTGGTGACACGAACACTGCTCCAATACCAGATCAGCGGCGGTGGCAATAGCACGACAACGATAGGGTGGTCGGTTACGATGTCGATTGGCAGTTGCGACTGAACTCTTTTGGCTTGCGGCTGAATTCCTTAAAACCCTATTTCTATTTTCTTTTACGTGATGCATACATATATATATATATATGCATGCTCCAACTAAGTTGGAGTATTATCCAAGTAAACAAAAGGCATTAATATTAATATAATATTAATAATATTAATATTTATCAATAATAAATTCTAACCGGGCCAAAAGTCCAACTCGTTCCAACACTCGTTTAAAGTCCGAACCACTATATCATCTATAACAATTATAAATAATAATTTCGTCATATTAAATTCGTCATTTACCGATCAAACAATTTGAGAGGATTTTAGTTCGTTGCCCAAGGTGTAACTCTCACGTGTCACAACCCGGTCGGCCACGTTGACTTACCCGAACTGGTCCATAATTCCAACAGTCTCCCACTTGGACGGATTCGGTTAAGTTTCTCAACGCTGACAACCAGCGGTGCTCTAGCTACACATGGTTTCCCCCAACAGGTTATGACATTTTAAATTCATTAACCAAAAGATCTTGGAATACACTATTGCAAGATGATGAAAATATAGTAATTTTTGTCATCTATCATTTCTGTATAAGACACCAGTTGAACAATGAGACATGGATCAGATCAATCTCATATGGCGTTCAACCATTATCGTTTTCGTTCTCGAGTCAAAGTGGTCCAATCAAACACACAGTAAGTTTGGGTGAGGCCTCACACTTCACCAGTTTGAATCAACGAAGGCGCCAAGATGTCTAACTGTTACATATCATGTAAGAGTACAGAATCCCATCTTGATTACATACAACTCCCACTGAACTTCAGAATACTCCCAACCAATGCCTTTATGACTGGCAGTTACGCGACAGCGTTTGACACTGATCAAAGAATACCTTTAGTAAACGAAAGTTCTAATATGTATCTCAGGTCTAAGGATACTAAATGAGCATACCAATATCAAATGCATCTTATGACTAAGATCCATGAAGACGATTTGATGCGAGTTACATCCAACGTCATTCATAATAACGTTTGTGAGTTTGGAAGTCAACCCTTTGAGTCCAAAGTCAGAATAGTCTTAATTCAGAATCGCTCCCACGAGTCTGGCCGACTACGGATAATTTAGAATACAATATTCATGGATTAAACGTATTAAAATGAACACAGTTATAATATTCAATGTTTGCATTTAACCATTAAATCAAAAGTAAACTCAAAAGTATAACTGTTTAAATGTTCATACATCCAAATACTAAATCAAAACAAATTACCAGCTTATATAAGACCGATAGCATCCTTGTGTTGGTCATGCTTGTCCTGAGTCATCGGCTTAGTGAACGGGTCTGCTAGGTTTTGATATGTGTCTACTTTGCTTATTATGATGTCACCTCGTTCCAGTATCTCCCGTATGAGGTGGAACTTCCTTAGAATGTGCTTGGCTCTGTGATGAGATCTGGGCTCTTTGGCCTGAGCAATAGCACTTTTTTTATCACAAAACACCTCGATTGGTTTGTGAATACTCGGAACCATATCGAGATCGGTGATGAACTTTTTCATCCAAGCAGCCTCTTTAGAAGCATATCGAGATCGGTGATGAACTTTTTCATTAATAGTTATAGTTTTAGAAGCATCTGATGCAGCTATATATTCGGATTCGGTGGTAGAATACGCCACTACACTCTGTTTCGAGCTCTTCCAATAAATAGCTCATCCATTGAGAGTGAAAATGAAACCTGACTGTGAGCGAGAATCATCTCGGTCAGTCTGGAAGCTGGCATCAGTGTAACACCTTATAGTGAGCTCCTCTTCCACTCCCCCAAACACCAAGAACATATCTTTTGTCCTATTCAAGTACCTTAGAATATTCTTTACGGCAGTCCAATGGGCCATGTCAGGACTCTGTTGAAAACGACTGGTCATCTCAAGGCATACGAGACGTCTGGTCTAGTATATAACATAGCATACATGATAGAACCAACCGCTAAAGCATATGGAATTGCTTGCATATGCTTAGATTCAATGTCCGTTGCCGGAGATTGCAATTTGCTCAACACGGTTCCTTTATTCATTGGAACAGCTCCTTTCTTGGAGTTTTCCATTGAGAAGCGTGCCATTACTTTGTCTATGTAAGTACTTTGACTTAGCCCTAGAATCCGCTTAGATCTATCTCTATAGATCTTTATTCCCAGAATATATGCGGCTTCTCCAAGATCTTTCATTGCAAAACAAGATTCCAACCAATGCTTAACTTCCTTAAGCATAGGAATGTTGTTTCCATTGATCGGTATATCATCCACATACAAGATGAGGAATGATATAGTGCTCCCACTAGCCTTTCTGTAAACATAAGGCTCATCTTCATTTTTGACAAAACCAAGCTCTTTGATTTTCTCATTAAAGTGAAGATTCCAGCTTCGAGATGCTTGCTTAAGTCCATAAATGAACTTATTTAATTTGCAAACCCTATTAGGATATTTTGGATCGACAAAACCTTCAGGCTAAACCATATAGACATATTCAGAAAGATGTCCATTAAGGAAAGCAGTTTTGACATCTATTTGCCATATCTCATAGTCATAATATGCAGCAATGGAAAGTAATATCCTTATTGACTTAGTCATAGCAACGGGTGAGAAGATTTCATCATAGTCAACACCTTGAGTTTGAGTAAAACCTTTCGCGACTAGCCGTGCCTTATAGGTTTGTATATTTCCATGCATGTCGGTTTTTCTTTTGAAAATCCATTTGCTCCCTACTGCCCGACTATCGGGGGGGGGGGGGGGGGTAGCTCAACCAAGTTCCAAACTTGGTTATCCTGCATGGATTGCATCTCGGCGTTCATGGCATCTTGCCATTTCTCGGATTCCGGATCCAAGATAGCAGATTTGTAGTTAGTAGGCTCGTCGCCAGACTCGGCTACTATTAAGACTTCGGGACCATCTAAATGCCATAGGTATCTAGAATTTGGTACAGGAGTCCTACTTCTGCGAACGCTTGTGTTCCCGTCTGATGTATCAGCAACAACAACTTGTTGATCAGACGCTCCAACTTCCTCAGCGGTTGTTTGTGGTTCTTGAATTTCTTCAAGATCAACAATGTTATCTCCAGTTCCTCGATTGAGAAATTTCTTCTCAAGGAAGTGGCCTTTCCTCTTGATAGAAATCGTATTTGTATCAGGATGAAAGAAGTAATAACCGCTTTGGTTATAATATCCGACAAAAACTTTTACGCAGCGGGGATCAAGTTTGTCATCAGACTCACTTGAGATGTAAGCATCACATCCCCATACTCTAAGGTAAGACAATTTGGGCTTCTTTCCCTTGTGTCATATCTCATATGGGGTTTTGTCTATCTTCTTAGTTGGAGCTAGATTGACAATGAGGGCGGCGGTCACAAGGGCGTAACCCCAAAAGGAGTGAGGCAAGTTAGTTCTGCACATCATCGATCGAACCATGTTAAGCAAAGTTCGATTTCTCCTCTCGCTCACACCATTATGTTGGGGTGTGCCATGTGGAATGAGCTGTGAAACAATTCCATGCTCTTTTAGATAAGTGATAAATTCTGAGCTGAGATACTCTCCACCTCGATCTGATCGAAGCATTTTAATGGTTTTTCCAAGTTGTTTTTCCACTTCGTTTTGAAACTCTTTGAACCTTTCAAAAGTTTCGTGCTTGTGTTTCATAAGATACACATAAGCGTATCGACGATAATCGTCGATAAAAGAAACGAAGTATCTTTCATGGTTTCTAGTCATGGTTCTAAAAGGTCCACATACATCAGAATGTATGAGTCCTAACAGATCACTTGCTCGTTCACTTTTATGAGTGAAGGAGTCTTTGGCGAGTTTGCCAGCTAAGCAAGATTCGCAATCATCAAACGAGTCCGGTCCTGTGGATTCAATAATCCCTTTGGATTGGAGTCTTTTAACTCTTGCCTTGCTTATGTGGCCAAGTCGGCAATGCCATAGAAAAGTATCATTGATGCTAGTCTTGATACGTTTTGAAAGATGATATACGTTATTATCAGGTTGAACATCAATCTCATAAATACCATTTCGAGGTTTAGCCTCAAAATAAAAGATATCATTTAAGTAAGCAGAAATAGCCATGCCATTAAAAACGTACTTAAAACCTTGTTCAAGCAACAATGAAAATGAAATGATGTTTCTGGTCAAACCAGGAGCATACAAACAATTGTTCAAATGAAAAACTAGGCCAGATGGACAAGTAAAATGAAAAACTCCAGTTGCCAGAACTGGTACTCTCTTCCCATCTCCAACGATGAGTTCCATGCTGCCTTTATTCAGTTTCTTCCACTTCTCAGACTCCTGCAAGACATTAACAATGTGGAAACCACATCCAGTATCAAATACCCATGTGTTGCTAGAGACAGTGAAAAGTTCAATAACGTATATGGAAATACCTAGAGAAGAGCCTTCACCATTGGCCTTCCTCTTTGCTAGCTCAGCTATATGCTCGGGGCAGTTACGCATCCAGTGCCCCATCTTGTAGCACTGGCGCTCCTCAGGAGGCGGCGGTGGTGCCTTTGCAACTTTCCTGTTAGTGTTAGTGTTGGTGGCAGATTTGGCAGCAACAGTAACCTTCTTCTTGCCTTTTCCCTTATAACCCTGATTCTTGGGTTTAGGCTTCTGTACACTAGCAGATCGGATCATCAGAACTTGATTGGTCCTAGAAGGAATGTTCATCTCAGCCGTTTTGAGCATGTTGTGCAGCTCCGGCACTGTCTTTACCCAACCATTCATGTTGAAATTCATTACAAACTGGTCATAAGATCTGGGAGAGAGTTGAGGATGAAATCCGATGCCATCTCATTAAGCATGGGATAATCAAGTTTCTTAAGCTGATCGATGTGCCCCTTCATCTTAAGAACATGCGCACTGACGGGAGACCCTTCTGACATCTTGCAACTTATGAGTTGTTTCATGGTATTGAACCGTTCCTGACGGGCTTGTTTCTGGAACATGCCCTTGAGTTGTTCCAGAATCTCATAGACACCAAAGTCTTCTAAGCCTTTAGCAAGCTCAGAAATCATGGTGGCTAGCATAATACAGGAGACCTCAGCCGAGTCATCCCTATGCTTGTCAAGAGCTTTTCGAGCAGCGGCTGTGTTGTTTTCAGGCTCGTTTGGAACAGGTCCATCGAGAACTTACAGGCGCTTTGCCATTGTAAGAACTAGTCTTAAGTTGCGGTGCCATTCGATGAAGTTGGTACCGTTTAGCTTATCCTTCTCAAGGATAGTCTTAAGTGCGTAGGGTGTGTTATCGTTTGACGACATCTGATTAAATAAGCAAAAGTAAATTTAATTAGTATTTTCGACGTTGTAGTCTATTAATGACCCAATTACATTAATGAAATAGAAGCTTGAGAATCTGGCTTCCAGTTATTAAAGGCAGCTGTAGCATACAACATTAATAAGTGGTTAGACAGACTGACAATGATTGTCAATTGTGAATAGAGCACAACTCTCGGTTATGAGGCCTATAGAGACAACGACTGTCTGTATAGAAACATTTAACCTCATCTTTGCCCACTTTAAGTCTCCAGACAGCTTTAGCACGTAACAGGAGAGTAAAGTAATAGTTGTCCTAGTACAGTGACGTGTGAAAGGGTCGGATGTGTCAACGAAGCGCTTTCACCTTGATGGGATATGCTAGAAAACAAGTGCGGTGCTTTAGCTGCAAACACTCGAAATTTTGCAGTATGCCTCAAGTGTGACTTGTAGTAGGATTGGCACAAACTATTGGTTTTATATTGGGATTAATTTTAGAATTACCAAATAGAGTAAAAGTCAAATTTTACTGTATTTATTATCCGGACAATAATGATGAACCATTTCATCTCTCAGGACGCTTAGTTTTAAATAACCTATTAAAAACTAAGTTTGTCGCGATACGTCTAACCAATTTTAACTTAATAGAGAACTATTAAGTTATAAGGTTTTGGAAAATCAAATTTAGTTCAATTTTCCAAAAACTCAATTGGTTAATAAAAATTTATTTTAATATATTTGGTATTAAGTTGGTGGTATTATAACCTATTATAATCAAGCAAGCAACCACAATAGCAAACAAGAATATGTAAATCTTAAATGGTCAAAAGGTGATTGGTCTTGCTAGAGCCTATTAGCAAGACCAATCGGGTCAAGGGGTCACAACACAAACAACCACAAGGATGGACTCCTGGTGCATCCGGTCATCTTTGCTAACTCCCACTGACTTGAAGAACTCCACGAGCTCGTCCTCGGTTTTCCTTCGGGTCTTCTTCATTACAATATTAAAAATACATATAATGAAAAACCAAACCCTATCTGTTACAATCTTGAACCAACAAAGTGGCCAAAAAACCATAAAATAAAACCGAAATATAAATACAACTTTTGAACCATCTATATGGCCAAAAACCAAAAACCATTCAACCAACCAAACAAGGTCGGGCCAGATTTACATATTCAATAAAATAAAATTATGCAATATTTTGGTCAAATAAAATAAATAAAAATTGACCAATCCAAGATTGCCCAAAAAACATATCTAGATCAAAAACTTCAACTAGCTTGAAGTTTATGATGTAGATCCGGTGAAAAGACCGGATTTGACTCGTATGTTGTAACCAAGGCTTTGATACCACTGTTGGGTTCCAGTGGTGATCAGTCAACGGTTTAACAATTAAACCTGGTTTAATTAAATTAGTTTCATAATTATTAATCACATTAATATATGAATACGCAGCGGAATATAAAAACGAGTAATGGAACCGTACAGGATCCGGTTACATACGATACGAGTACGAGTAATAATATACGATATATTGTTAGCTACCGATGAGATAAATAATACCTCGGTTAATGATTAACCGGTTGAGACATCGAGGTTCAACGAACGATGCTAGGTGACGAACCGAACACGGTGACGGTTGGTAGTGATGGCGCGTTGGCGGCAGGTGACGCGAACACGGCTCCAATACCAGATCAGCGGCAGCGACAATAGCACGACAACGATAGCGGTGGTCGGTTACGATATCGATTGGCAGTTACGGCTGGACTCTTTTGGCTTGCGGCTGAATTCCTTAAAACCCTATTTCTATTTTTTTTACGTGATGCATATATATATATACTAGACGGGTGCCCGCGCGATGCAGCGGGTGTTTGAACATGTTAATCACGTACAAGTATAAGTGTTTATGGTTCGGTTAAAACCTTGAAATCGTTTAAATCGGTCATTGGTTTGACTTCTTTTCTTTTTCTTTTTTACTTTCGGTTTGTTGGTCGGTTTCAATATTTTCAAAACGTAGTGAACGGTTGGTTCGCGGTTTATATCGGCAACCGACCATATGAAACCAGAAAAAAATGTAAATTAACATAATTACAATATGATTCACTTTGTAATCTTTGTTGTTATTATTTCACGTCCTAGATCTTCCATTAATATTTATCATTTATGTGGCAAAAATTATCATTTTTTATTTATGATCATCTCAAGTATCATATTATGTTGGTTTTTAGTTAAAATTGATGATACCTTTAAATAATTAATTATTTTAAACTAAATTTATTATTAAAGTTTAAACTGTGAAACCAAACTGGAACCAGGCCGTTAGTAACGATTCAGTTTCAACTTTCAATGGTTGAGTTTGGTTTTGGACGACAAAAAATCAGTATTAACGGTTTGACTCACAAGTTTAACTTAAAACCATCAAAACCGACACTGAACACCCATACGTAACATATTAATTTATTTAAAATGAAAAAAAATTACAACAATATCATATCCAAATTAAAGAGAATAAAATGCTTGTTTTTATGGTGCACTTTGTATATAAAAATATTAACGTATGAAAATGCTATAGTCGTTTAAAAATCATGAGTGGGAAGTTAGTTTACAGGTTAAATTAAAAACATAATACGGTTAAACATGAGGGACCAAACTTGTAAGTTAGATGGATTGTGTTTAAAAGACATATTTACCCTTACTAACACATGTACCTCATGCTTTAAGTGTTGTAAATTACTTAAAAATTGGTGTCTTAATTTACCCTTGTTTGGTGTATTATATATAGTATAGATATGCATGCTCCAACTAACTTGGAGTATTATCCAAGTAAACAAAAGGCATTAATATTAATATAATATTAATAATATTATTATTTATCAATAATAAATTCTAACCGGGCCCAAAGTCCAACTCGTTCCAACACTCGTTTAAAGTCCGAACCACTATATCATCTATAACGATTATAAATAATAATTTCGTCATATTAAATTCGTCATTTACCGATCAAACAATTTGAGCGGATTTTAGTTCGTTGCCCAAGGTGTAACTCTCACGTGTCACAACCCGGTCAGCCACGTTGACTTATCCAAACCGGTCCACAATTCCAACACCACGATAGTGACATTATATGGTCCCCTCAGGAACCAATAGGAATATAGTATGATTATGTAGATGTGATTGTATGTCTATAAATAGAGATTCAGGTTGTGTTGTAAATGTAAGTGAAAATTTGAATTGGTTTGGGTTATATATGTGGAAGAAAGCAAGAGTATCTATGTTAAGATCCCATATTGATGCAAAACCGAGTATACATAATTTAACTGGAGAGAGCTGGTAGGATAAAAATGCAAGTGTCACCATTATCAGTTCAAATTTGAACATAGTTGTGTCAGCAACATTGAATTGGTTAAAATTGACTTAAACTTGAATTTACTAACTATTTCAGCAACATTGAGATTGTGGTCAATAGCTTTGCTATTGGTGGGATATACTGAGTACGATGATGATGATGAGATTGTGGTCAATATTGACTTAAACTTGAATACCAGACACTTATGTCGTCCCATTAATCTAAACCGTCATTAGCGTTAGGAACCATTGTTGCTAACCGCTGAGACGACTCGATGGGCAGCGTCAGAGAGTTTTTACGATGTCTGTTACGTTTCTTTAATATGCATTGATAACATAAAGATTTATATATTAAGTTACTCTAATAAAATATTCATCATGATGCTTTTGAAACCAAACACGTAACATTTTATTGCAGGTAAACATTGATATGGTTAAAGGTTGGATTAACAGGAATGCAACTATTTGGTTTCAGGTTAAGTTTACAAAATTACATTAAGGGGCATATTCAAATTTTATTCAGTTCACCAAATGTTATGTAGAGTTAGTTTCA
Organism: Bidens hawaiensis; assembly: GCF_021521415.1. NCBI lineage: Eukaryota > Viridiplantae > Streptophyta > Magnoliopsida > Asterales > Asteraceae > Bidens > Bidens hawaiensis. The sequence continues at coordinate 36,599 of NW_027500393.1, forward strand.
CTTCAGGTAAAAGGAAACTAACTCGCAAATCAAAAGTAGATTTACACACCAAATTTCGCTTTCAAATTCTGATTTAATACTCCTTATGGAAGGCATACAAAATATTTCTAAAATCATATTCTCATTACTTTCAAATCCTAAAAAAGACAACTGTTATTGATGAATGGACCGCAAGCCTCTTTCAGGCAAGCAGTGTTGCAAAAATCCCGACTAGGCGTCGATTAATCTCTAGTCCTCGCTTCACTGTTTAATTTTGGGCCAATCGGCCAATTGATCGGTCAATGGTCAAATCCGGCCAAAACCGACGAATTCCAGCGAGATTCCGAACAAAATTAACGGTTTCCGGCAGGATTTGATCAAAAACAGCGGTTTCCGGCAAGATTCAAGCAAATTTCCGCCCAAAATGTGTTTTTGTATGTATTTATAAAACTGAAAATTACATATAAAATGTGTGTGTCTGTATATATAAAGTTGAAAATTATGCATCAAAGTCCGATCCGATTAATCGCTAGTCCCCACCCCGACTAGCGACTAGCAATTTTTACAACATTGCTTTCATGTTTGTTAATCATAAGCATTTCAAACTATTTTTCCCCAAACCAAAATGAAAACATTATAATGTTCACCCCCCCCCCCCACCACACACACACACACACACAAATACCATTATAATGTTCAACGTAATCCGTTTTGACCCAAACATGTTTTGACACGTTACCTAACCAACCGATTTGTCACCCATTTTCTTTTAGGTGGATTAAGGCTCGCTTGAGACAAATGAATAGAAAGTTTTGTGGAACACTTTCTTATCTATTAGAAGCAAGATACGCTATGGTAACCTTTTTTTTTAACTTTCAGCTAAAAAGACATATTTACTCTTTGCACATCTCGTGAACTTGTTTCTTTTTAATTATTTCAATTTTCAGGTATTGAGTTGGATGATTTTGTGGATATATCATCGCAACTAATTCAGCCACTTGAAGATTTCTTCGCTCATGTCTTCCTTATGGTGGTTTGTTCACGCGCGTATTGAAAATTTAGTTATAAAAAATAACTTATTCACTCACTTTGACCTTTTAGGTCAACCACATTGGGTTTATAGCTTTATATGAATAAATGGAACGAATTTTTAAAAAACCTTTAGAAACACTAATTTATCCTTTCCACTTTGTATGTATACAACACCTAGAGAAATATCATTAAACTATTATGAGATTCACATCAAATATAGAAATGTTTGAAGTTGTTGAAATACATGCATGCTTCCAATTCGTTATCAAACATACACACGAATTTGTTCGTTAACTTGTTTTTTTGTTTATGTTTCATGTTATACATTGAGAATGATGGATATGGGCCGTATATTCAATTGTGGGCTAAAAGGGTTGCTACTGATTGGTCTTAAGTTGGGCCTAGCACTTATCGTCTGTTAAATGGACTCGCGTGTTGGATACATATAAGAGAAAGAGAGACGTTATAAGTGTGCAACATCATCTTCTCTATTTTTTCAGTTTCTTATTCTTAGCGATTAACGGTTACAGTTCCCTTCTTCTTTCTGATCAGATTTTGTATTAAGTTCTTGGTCTTCATTAGATTAGTATGATGTTAGTCTTTGTTTGAATCGGTAGATGCTGTTCTTTGGGTTGTTATTTTGTAATTCTTCGATTAGATCAATTCTTGTTTTGTTGTATTTGGATTTGTAAAACTCTTAATTGAAATCATTATGGTTTTGTGACAGAAGTGTTAGGTTTGACTTTAAAAAGTTAATATGACCTTAGTCAAATGTATTGTTATTTAGTAGTGAAAAAAATGATACATTGTTGATGCATACATTTGCAAGAAGATGAAAAGATCAGAAAAATAGACTTGCAATGCTTAGAGAAGTATCTGAACTTCCTAGAGGTATAATTGACCTCTCAGTTTTGCGATTTTTTTTAAGTAGTAGCTTTAATATTTAAAAAATAGCTTTTAGGTATCTGACAATGTAGCATATTGGATTTAGGTGTCTAGCCATCTAAGATGGCTGGATTGAATTCCTCTCTTTTATTGGCAATCCACATAAATGACGACGTGTAACTGTATGGTGACTGCATTAGCCATTTGAGATGGCTAGATCCAACTTTATCCTCTTACAGTCTTACACACCATTCTGACACGTGACACCTATTAACCTTTTGAATATTTATGAAATCACAAATTGTTCAATTACAATGAGAGATATAAATACAATAAAAATAACTAATATCTGTGGATACCATTAAATACAAATTATATGCAAGCTAATTGTGTGGAGACAATCACTTTAATATATTGACTAAACATGATTTGCTATTTCATAATCAATTGATTTGATCACAATCCTTAATATGCTCTTGCAAGATGGACGGTCATAGGATAAATCCAATCTTGGATAGAAGTGGATGATTATGATATTTAAGAAATATAAGAAGTTGAAGATGCAAATGGAGATGAAGCCAAAGTAAAAATTTGTTTTGTGAGCTTTTTTTTAGGGTGAATGAAACAAAAGTAGGTTATAAAAGGTGGGGTTCGCCGGAAGAATGATGGTTGCGGCGGTGATAGGGTAGTAGGTTTTGCAAAACCTAATTGATATAGACAAAGAAGTAGTTGTATTTGAAGAAGTAACCATTGCAATGGTGATGTATGTAGAGGTGTTTTTTTAAGGGATTTTGATAGAGATGATGGGATCATCGTGCCCGAAAAAGAAATATAGATGTTGTCGGAAAAGAAATTTAGGGGTGGTGGACGTGGTTTGCAGGCTTTAGGGGTGGTGGACGGTGGTTTGCAGGCTAATAGGATCAAAAGTTTTCTCGATGAAGATATGAGCTCTGATATCATATTAACGTTTTGAATATTTATGAAACCACAAATTGTTCAATTACGATGAGAGATATAAATACAATACAATAACTAATATCTATGGATACTATTAAATACAAATTATATGCAAGCTAATTGTGTGGAGACAATCACTCCAATATATTAACCAAACATGATTTGCTCTTTCATAATCAATTGATTTGATCACAATTCTTAATAACACCATCATATAAGACCAGCCATTTGAGATAGACGGATTCATTTCCAATCATGACAACCTCTCACGGGTGATATCTCTTATGTTAATGGGGTTGTTCATCATAAAGGCCATTAATAAATAGGTGTGGCGTTATTTGAATGGAATTGATAAGTCTAAGTGGACGTTAATTCATGATAATGACAATCGTCGTCAGGGTAACCTGACAACAAACATGTCCGAGTGTCTAAACCATGTGATACAATAAGGTAGATTGCTCCCTATAAAGGCATGCATTCATTACACGTTACAAAGGGACGTGGTTCAATATGTCAGGCACCATGAGATTGCGCAGCTTTACCCCCACTCATATGGAGGGCTTTCAGTTGACGTGATGGTCGTTCCAGAGAACACATGGTATTCTTATATGAGACTACTCTCATTCACAATCTAATCCAACCCAACCTAATTTTTTATTAAAAAATTAATTTATCTTTCATCCACATGCACAATCCAACCAAACTCAATTTTTCACTCTCATTAGCAACCCAACCTAAACCAATTTTTAACTAAATTAATAAGCTTTACAGTTATTTTAAATTTTTAATTATATAAATGTTATTACAAATATTAAAATAATTGTTTTATATCAAAACTGTTAAATTATTTATCTTCATTATAAAATTTTATGAATTTTTTTTATTTATTTGAAAAGAGAATATAAAAAAAAGAATCGAAAATAGATATTAAACATGTTCATAATATCCACTACAAAAAGAGGATTTTCTTTTTTCAATACATACAGTTTATGTAATCTAGATAATGTGATGATAGTTAAATAATAGTTATAGTTAACAAAAGTATATATATCAACTCAATAGTTTCATGCCATATATCAAAATAGTTGAAGGTTTATTTTATATACATTTAAGATTTACGATTAAGATATAGGATGCTTTTTTTTTCGTACACTTTTTTTCTTTTTCTAATAACCATACATTCACTTTTAGTTTTGAAACATAAATTACACCGAAAGACAATTTACTATGAATTATTTTTTTCTTCATGGACGAAGTGTATGAAAACCAGGACCTTTTCGATATCATCACCCTTCAGATTCTGTGATTTTTTTCAATAGATAGGGGAACGAAGGTTGAGCAAACGCGCAGCCAAGAAACAATCTTGACACCACCCTATTCAACCCTTGCTGGGACCTACCTCTTCACCATCCCAACTCATATACCGCGAAGGATGTTTGCACGACGTCGTACCAAGAGCACCACACGTGCTCCTCGGATCTAGAATAAAGTTGTATGCTCCACCTCTACTTCCGCAGCACGTTTCAAACCGCTTAACAAAACCATATTTTAAGGCATTTTGATAGACCTCATGGTAAGCATGCCAATCATCACCATACACAATTACAGCATTTGAAAACTTTTTTCGGAGGTCATGTAGTTTGGCTTGTAGTACCATGTTATGGTGGTAGCTTTCTTTGTTCTTAATTGCCACACAACCGATCTGGTCGAGTTTGGTTGGAGGGGGGTTGAGTATGAACGAAATTGGGAAACAACCGGTCGCAGGTAAACCTTGTACAACAATGTACTTTGCTCCCATCTTCAAAAGTTGTTTTACAACTTCTGTTTCGTACTTTATGGCTAGCTTTCGAATAGTTTTGGTACAAAGGTTAGATCCAGTAATGTAATTATAATCTTTTGTTGACATCTCACCGATCCAAACTAATGCACGGTCAAACACGACCTTGCATTCAGACGGGGTTGTAACGGCGTCTTTACAACCAGAACTCTGTATTAGAGAAAATATATTAGTTAAAGTTTATTACAATATTTACATCATAATAATCGGAACCATGTATTAGAGAGAATATGTTAGTTAACGCTTATTGTAATATTTTAATCATAATTAGGAGATATGATTTGATTATATTTATTTCATAATTATGATTTTATATAGTTAATTAACTTGCTAGGTTTTATAATTTTGTACCTTGATGTAGTCTTTGAACCAAGCTAGTTGTGTTGTAAGTGATTGAGGGACGGTGTCCAATGTGATGTTGTTTTTCAAAAAGAACAAAAACGGGATGGCAGTGCAGCCAGCGACATCAAAGTTGACGTTGTGAGTGGTGTCAGCTTTTTTGTTAAGGTAAGGTGGGAAGTAGGATAAGTTGAGTGATTCGGCTATGAAGTCAATGACTAGACGACCGTCAAAGTATCGGTTGGTGGGGCGGTGGAAAAACGTGTGGTCGTAAGGGTGGCTGTTGACATGGGGGAAGATCGATGGTCTAGTGGTGGCGTTGAAGTTGCCAGTGTCGGTATACGAGTCTCCAAATACGTAGACTTTCTTGAATGGACGAGATTGTGGAATAGATAGGTATATATGGGAGTCAAGAATTATGAAAATGCAAAGTGTAACAAGGCTAATATTTATAAAAGAAGACATGTTTAATTTGTTTGTTATTAGATGTTCAACTTTGGTTATACATAAGGAGTTTTTATACATGGTTGGTTGATTTTCATTAATTATCAATGTACTTACCAAGCTTTTGGAACATGCATTGTTAGGAAAATAATCAGAAGTGGTCCTATAATGTAATCTAGAACATTTGGGCGTATAACGTCATGATACAATAGCAAAGTACCCTTAATTATTATATTTATATATAACAATTGACAAGTTTGATGCCGCTGAGGGCACCATACTTGTCAATTGTATTTTTGTAGCGAAATGATGAAAGCCGACCAAACGTCAATTTGGTGGTTTTTGTTTGATTGGTTTCCGGTACCGTAACAAACATGATAGAAACCGACTGATTTCGTCTAGACTCATCGCCTCAACGTCTGGGACCGACAACGCTCGAGTTTTACCAACGCCCAAGTTTACCGATGGACACCACTGATTCGTGCACCTCAATATATATATATTATCCGTTTTTTTCGCTATGGTACCGTAACGAAAGCTGACCAAATGGCAATATTTTCCGGTATCCTAACGAACGTCATGGAAACTGATCGAATTCACGTAGAATTACCACATTTTGTTTTAAATCTAGTACCGTAGCGCACGTAACGAAAACCAAATGAATGCAAAGATTTTTTTATAGCTTCGATGCTGTAATGAACGTGATAGAAACCGGTCGAATTTGCTTACACTCGATGTCTCAACGTCCGAGATTAACAACACTCGGGGTCTTCCCAATGTCCGGGTTTTATTGACTGATACCACCCATTAGTCCACCTCAATTTCATATTTTTTTTGTTTTATGTTTAGGTTTTTATTCCAATATCTTAACACACGACACCAAAACCGATTGAATTCGAGTCGACTTATCGCCTCAATGCTAGGACCGACGACACTTGAATTTTACCAACCTGCCCGACGCAACGCGCCGGGTAAAACCCTAGTTACATATAACTAGTATTTAGACCCGGCGCGTTGCGTCGACTGGTCCATGAAACCGAAAACACAATCTTATCACTTATTTGCTTTGAGAACGCATCTCAAATGACATCAAGAACCATTCAATGAAGTACGTAACTCTTAAAACTTTAAAGTATACTTGGAATCCCAAACAATCCAATATTGTTGACACAAAAGTATACCTAAAAGCCCAAACAAAAAAACAAAGCAATGGTTATATTCTACCAAAGGTGAGGGACTTTCCTCAATAAACATACCACAAAATCACTCACAAAACATCAACTAATTCATTGATAAGCAAGAGTAGTAGCCTTCACCTTGCCAAATATTATGCAAAACCCAAAGGAACATAGATAGTGATTTCCATGCCAATAAATAATCCATAAATTACTATATTTATTAAAAAGTCATACACAACCAATTGTTCTAATTATAACATACATAGTCAGAGAATCATCTTCTTATTTTTTTCTTTGTAATTCGCCCCATCTGTAGCCATACTTCTTGATTCAAGCTTTCATAGATCACATCCTTGTTTCATCGCCTATAGCTAAATAGGCATTATTCGGTTGAACCCAAGAGGTTAACACGTTTAAGCCAATTGGTTCACACATTTAACCTAATTACTCATTGAAGACATCAAAAATATAAACCAACAAAGGCACAAACAATATCGTCGCCTATAAAAATCATGAAACAATCACGACTTTAACATTTATCCCTGTCTAATTGGTGGTTATACCAACCTATTTTGTGATCCAACAATTAGTCAATTATCATGTCAATTAGCTAATGACAAAATAATAATTAATTGGCACCCGTCACCGAAAATGAAAACATCTGGTAACAACATAAATATTAAATTTCCCAAAGGAAATAAAAACATAACTTAAAATGAACTTGCCAAGTTTGCGCTTTTGTAACAATACAATCATTATGCGGACCGCATGTTTCAACAACTTGTATGTGTTACCATGAAATCGGTCGTTGATTAACATAACAAATAAGACTGCCCAAAAAGTGACCAAAGCGAATAAAATAGTGGCTCAGATGAACCAGTGTCCGTCATCATAGGCTTGTCACCATAGATAGGATTTGCATTCATTAGCAATGCAAAAAAAAAAATCGAGTGAATCTCAGGTGACCCTACATTCACCGTCATTGAGATAAAAGCTAACATCGCGAAAAAGCTAAAACGTAGCAAATAAAATTGTGGCTCGGATGAGCCAATTAAGGCCCGTAATCATAGCCTTAACATCCAAAAAATATAGAATTCATATTCATAAGTAACGAAAACCATCGAGTCTAGATCCGAGCACCTCTTAGATAACAACCATATGTTGACCATTTCATCCTGCGCAGTGCAGCACGTTCTAGGGCGTAATTAAACACGTTAATATACACATGAAGTGCATGACCCATTGACTGGAGCAAGAGTTTAGGGACTTCCCAATTTCTCGTAAGAAAACACATTATTTTAAGACCTATGAATAATTGACTATTAATTATTATCTCAAGTAACATTATTCTGCTTCAGCAAACCCGACACGATGGAAGTCCAGTTGTCATCAACGATGACCAAGATGACATAAGCAATGTATAAACACTTGAAGCATAAAAAACAACCCATAATGCATCAAGTTAGATGAAATTGTTATATTATAAATTAGAGTAAATATGTGTTATAAGTTAGGTAAAAAAGTTTTTTCCGATTTCATGAGTTTAGTTTAAAACGCTGCGGACCACACTTTAAGCCCTTATAATTTTACTCGCAACCAAGGATTTCATAACTTCTTGCTTTTGAAACCAAAGATTATAAAAAGCCACACACCACAACGTTGGCCCCATAATGATCGAAAAACTACCAACCAAATTTTCATGCCTTCCCGCTGCAATACGCGGGCTCTCTTGTATATTTTTATTTGTGAATTGAGATAGGGGTGGGGGTGTTTGAAAGATATGAATAATCGTTTGATTTAAAAATGATGGTGTAGTTTAGAGACAGAGGATAACAAGTTTTGGGGTAATGTAATAATGGCAATTCACTAGACACCGAGAGCGAGATACTTGCAACATGGGAAGCCATTGCAAAACCAACTTCTCCGACTATAAGATCGACCTTTAAAATGTTATCCAACGCGTTGTGGGGAATGGACGAAAAATTATGTTTTGGTTGGCTATATGGTTCGATACGATCCCATTGACCCAAAAGTTCCTTCCGTGTTTGCAATTGTTATATTAAAAAATCGCAAAGTGGTGGATTGCATCATAAGGGTTGGTAGGCATGGGACACGATCATGTTGGATTGGAGTTGTGTTAGAGTTCCAAGTAATTCAGTGTAAAAGAACTTACTTCAATAGTGTCACTCGTTTTTGGACTCGGTAAATATCACAAATACAAAAGACAAGTGGGTTTGGTTGGCTGACATTGACGAGTCGTTTTCGGTCATATCGACAAGACAAATGTTAGAAAACCAATCATCGGTAAACGTAAAGATACTACGTTTTCTTTGGGTGATACCAACTAGAGGTGCACAAAAAACCCGAACCCGGAACCAGACTCGAAATAAAAACCCGGAACTTGGGTTTTTATACCCGAACCTGTACCTGACCCTACCCGTAGGTACGGATATGGTATGCATTTCGGTACTAAAATCTGATCCCGAAACGACCCGATTTATACCCGGTAATACCCGAAAACCCGAACCGGTTCCATACCAGGAACAATCCTATTCTCGCTCAGCCTATATTGTCGCATGATTGGCCGCTGGAACTCCTAAGTCGGGTTTTTCTAATACCCGAAACCGGGCATTTCAAATACCCGAAATATACATTAAAAATACCAAATAAAATACCCTTAAAAAGTGCAAACTTTTGAAAAAACCAATCTATACACGGAAAAAAACCCGAAAAAACCAACAAATATGGTTTTTTCAATACCCGAAAATATGATATTCAAATACCCGGTTTTAGAATACCCGGTTCTATACCCTAGGGTGAGCAATAACCGAATCGTTAACCGAAACCGAACCGACGAAACCGAACCGGTATAACGGAAAACCGAATTAACCGAACTGAACCGAACTCTTCATTTTTTAATATTCTCAAGCATTTTTCCTTCTATTTCATGTATTATATGAATTAATAGTTTAATACTATCATTTTTATGTATTTATATCTTCATTTCATGTATTAATACCTCAATTTCATATATTTAAATCTTCATTTCGTGTAGTTATGCATTCATTTCATGTATTTAAACATTCATTTCATGTACTTTTAAACAAAATTTTAGCCCAAGTTTGATACTGGTTATTAACCGAAATTAACCGAATCGGTTAGGTTGGGTTAATGCTAATAACCGAACCGTGCACACCCTTACTATACCCGACCCGAACCCGATGCATAAGGTATGGTTTTTAGAGGCAATGTTCGGACCCAAACCCGACCCGGTTTTACCAATACCCGAATTTTCAATACCCGGTCATACTGGAACCCGGTTCCATACCCGAACCCGAGTATTTGAAAAACCCGATTTATACACCTCAATACCAAAGTCAAAGAAATTTCAAATAGTTGGTGCAATTTTGATGTTCTAAGATTATACCGTCTTTCAAAATCCGAATCCGAATCCGAATTATCCGACTATCCGTATCCGAATTATCTGAAAATTCGGATATCCGAAAATTCGGATTCGGATAGCAGTTTTCAGATTTTTCGGATATCCAAATTATCCGATATTTTAATTTTAATATTTTCTATTTAATTTTATATTATATAAACCTATTAGTAATCACAATCTCACATAACAACTAACATACTCAGAACACAAGATCTGGTGCCTCCTTCTAACCTTCTCGGTTCTCTCACTAACCCATCGGCAATCATCGCCATCCAGTCGCCGGTCATAACACCGCCGTAGAGTCCAGCACCACCGGTCATAATCAGTCGTCAGCCGTCACAGGTCCAGCACGACCAGTCAGTCAGTACCCGTCAGCATCCACCCGTCGCCGTCCACCATCACAGGTCAGCCACCATCACAGGTCCATCGTCGCCATCCATTCATTGTTAGATTGTTAATTAATTGTTACTTTGTTGTAGTTAGGGTTGTTCAAAACTATTAACTATACATTAAATTTGTTATAGATTGTTAGATTGTTACTTAGTAATACTAGATTTGTTAGTTTTATTATTAAAACAAGGTTTTTTTCCGGATATTCGGATATCCGATATCCGAACTTTCAGATTCGGATAGTGATTTTCACTATCCCTTTCGGATATCCGATTTTGAACAGTCCTACGACATATATTAAAACACAAACACGTTGTGCACGTGACAAACCAAAGTATGCCACCCTAATCCACCCACGTCACCTATCCATACCCCAAAACAAAAAAAAAGTAGATTAATCTGAAATCATTATTTCACTACAGAAAATTTTATTCTTAAAATGAAAACAGTGAGAACCAATTTGTTGTTATGATTAGGTTTATTTTTATAGGTGTTTGTTGCTATTTTTTGTTCGTATTTGCTAATTTCCGATTATGAGACGTTATAAGTATTTGCTGATTTATATTTTGTTGTTATTATTAAATGTTTTCCTTTGCTGTTATAACTATTTGTTGGTATATGCTGTTATCATTTTGTTCTTGATTTTGATTCTTTTGTTGTAATTTTTAGGTTCTTTTCTTTGTTATTATAAGTCATTGTTTATGTAGATTGGTATTGTAGTTGGTTTTGTTTCTTACGTTCTCATTTTTTAATAAATTGACATTATTTCCTACGTTCTCATGTTAAGATCAAAATGTACATGAACCTTTTAATTTACTTGTAATTAGCAATGTCTTCTCTGCGCCGCCTCTTCTCCACCGTACGATCATCAGTCTCCAACTCTTCAACCGTACGATCATCAGTCTCTAGATCGGCTGAAAAGGTTCACGATCCGCAACACATACCAGTCAATCAACACAAAACCCTAACCGAATTAAAAGATGAAGATAACAAAGAAGATGGCGTTGAACTTGATATAAACAAGAAGACCGGCGAGATCGGTGGCCCACACGGTCCCGAGCCTACTCGTTTTGGCGATTGGGAACGTAATGGTCGCTGCTCTGATTTCTGAAATCGGATTGTTATGGTTTGGTTATTTATTATATTGTAATCGGATTGTTATAGTTGATTTGATTGTATCCGTAATTAACAGTGTTTTGAAACCCGGCCCCGTCCGGTTCATATTATTTAACCCGTTTTCAATAAACCCGGCCGGTTTCCCGGGTTTGCGATTGACCTGGAACCGTTGAACCGGCGGTCAAACCAGAATTTTTGTATATTTTGAACATTTGTTCATTTTTTTTCCTTCCCAAAACCAGTTTAAAACCTACCCGGACCGGTCTGAATCAGTTTGGCTATTTCTATGCTTAAAGCGGTTTCTAAACCGAACCGGTTTGACCCAAAGCGGTTTGGAATATGCAACAACTAAACCGGTTCGGTTTGTAAAAAAAACAGGTCTTGTACACCTCTATATCTAATGTAATGTAAATATAAATTGGTAAAATGCTTCGGTTTGGTGCATGTGTGTCGGGCTTTTCGGTTTCTGTTTAATACCTTAATATTCTTAAAACTTTTATGAATCTAGAAGCTGTTTTTTTTTTCAATACTACAGTTCTATTTTGAGTTTTGTATACCGAAGAAGCTCGCTTTAACGAAAAAAAAAACTTTTGCTGGTTCGGTCCTTTTTACATTTGATTGTTCAAAGTTTTAGTTAAAGTTTTGATTATATATATTTATGCTACCATTTCCGTTCCGGTGGATGGAAATATTTACGCAACTTTCTATTTTGTTTTCGTTTAGATGTTTGTATATCGGATATAAAGTTTTAGTTAAAGTTTTGATTCGATATATCTACAAAAGTTTTCCGGTTCCGGTAGATGGGATATATTTACCCAAGTGCAGTTTTTTCGGTTACGTTTGTTGTTTCGACAAGGGCTTTCCAATAAAGCTCGGTTTGGTTGCAGTTTGGTGATTCTGAACCGAGCCTACGGTTTACAAAATTCTGCAATGATAAGCATGCAGTGCCCTAACAAGATCAACTCACTTAACATCAAAATGATGATCAACAGGTCCAATTTAATATAAACATTGACTCACCTAGCTAGACATTTTTATTAAACACATAATGTGCATCCATTTATCGACCTCGATCCTGTACATGTTAATCAGTTAATAAAAACAGGCACCAATCAATTGCACTTCATTGGACTGGTCCTGTGTCTACTTTGAGGTTTACGTAACGAAAAAATCCAATTTAACGAAAAAGTTCGGTTTGGTGCCTCCGTGCGGCCTTTTTCGTTTTGTTTAATACCTTGATGTTGTTAAACCTTTAGTGAATGTAGATGGTGTTTTTTTTTTCTCAATCGGGGCTTCATGTTCTTCAAGTTGTTATGATTGTAGTTGCTGTTTATTAGTACTTTCGTATATTTTGAAGTTTGTATGTCGAAAACGTTCAAATTTACGAAAAGTTGTGTTTGGTGGTTGTGTGCCGGGCTTTCCGGTTCCTGTTTAATATCTTCATATTGTTAAACTTTTATGTTGCATGTTTTTTTTTCCTTTTTTTTTTCTATTTTATTCAATTCGTATTTTATTACTTTTCTAGTTCGTTGCAGTTTTTTTTGTTTTTAGTGCCACCACCTTCGATGCCGACCGAATTTGTGTTGGTTCGCAGTCGTAACCCAGTTTTTTTTATTTTTTGCTTGTTGTGGGTCTTGTTGAATTTATTATTTTCTTTAGTTTAGGTGCCGTAAACCGATACCTATCGAATTCGTGTCAGAGCGCAACAACGCGTGGTTTTTTTACTGGCCCGGCGCAACGCACCGGGTGCAATACTTAGTTATTATTAATATTATATATATTATTTATGACATCATTCGGACTATTGTCCGGACGGGTATAAAACTAGTTAATTTTGATAATCGGAATGATTTTTTTTATTCAATACTAAATCATACAGATTAGAAGGTCAGGTCATTCTACAAATTGTAACAAAAATAAGAATTATGAGAAGCCATAAATAATTGACATGTGTCAAGTGGGGACCAAAAGGAAAAATGTATAGAGGTAATTATACACATTTTCTCTCTCCACATGCAATACACATGTTAATACCCCAACGTCTATAAATTTTTCGTATGATATTTTTTTTAAGAAAAAAAATTCATCATAATAACAAGCGTTTTTGTATCTTTAATATGAGTATGATTTTTGTTATATAAAATTTAAAACAAAAATTACATCATTGTGTCTTTTCGCCCACCATTGTGTCTTTTCGCTTATCATTGTGTCTTTTCGAACACCATTGTGTCTTTTCGTTTTATCATTGTGTCTTTTCGCTTATCATTGTGTCTTTTTTCGTCATAGTGTCTTTTGCACACCATTGTGTCTTTTAGCTTATCATTGTGTCTTTTTTCGTCATTGTGTCTTTTCGCTTATCATTGTGTCTTTTTTCGTCATTGTGTCTTTCAACTTATCATTATGTTTTTTTAAATACTAATAACACCGTTGTGTAATAATAATATGTATAAATAATTATAAAATAACAACAAATTATCTAATACATAAAACACAATGATTAGTACATGTTACACAATAACTTGAAACGTAAAACACAATGGTGAATACGTATAACACAATGACCTAAAACGTAAGACACAATGGTGAATACGTATAACACAATGACCTAAAACGTAAGACACAATGATTTATATAACACAATGATTTGAAACGTAAAAACACAATGGAAACAACATATTACACAATGAACAATAAAAAACACAATTAAAAAAATACATTACTTTTTTTTATTTTTATATAACAATATGATACTCATATTAAAGATAAAAAAACGCTTAGTATTATGGTGATTTTTTTAAAAAAAATAATGTCGTATGAAAAAGTTATGGGCATTTTAAAATGATTGGGGAATTGACATGTGTCATGCATGTGGAGAGAGAAAGTCCAGAAATGTGGGTTATTACCTTCATGCTCTTTCCATCAATTTTTATTTATTAAATTAATCTCAACCATTCAAGTCTAAGATCAATGGACATGATTCCTTCTCACCCTTCTCATTTTTATTGTCCTTTGTATTTTAACTTTACCCCAGATTACAATAGGTATATAAGAAACTATTGAAAATATCTCCTTAAAAAAAAGCGATATGCATAAAAATAAAAGGATAAATATTAAGGAAAGATATCGTGATATATCTCCAATG
>NW_027500394.1:0-88004 GCF_021521415.1 Bidens hawaiensis
ATATCTAGCAAAAGATATAATACACATAGTAATCGACATTAGTATGATGTGCATCAAAATTATAATCGAAATAGAGGTGCATTGATGTAAGTAAACATGAATAAGAACACCCGTATCCTCTCATTTCCGTTGGATTAATTGATCCTTAAAATCACGTTTGGATTTTCTTGAGTGATTACTGATTAGTTCACTCTCCTCTCTTTCTTTATGAAAATCAGCACCAAAACATAACTAAGTTAATACGGTAAAAAAATAAGGCTCGGCTTTCTATGTGCACGGTATTTTGACAACTCAACCATCATGTTCAGGCTTGGAGTTGTTTGATTAAAGCTAAACAAACAAACAAACTGGAATGAGATTTTATTTATGCTAGTAGACCGCATATATACCTGAATGATGTTGATATGGTAACAGCCCATGTGGCCCTAGTAGACCGTATAATAATTAGTATTCATTTTCGACTCTAGAATCACGAAACATTTTCTAAAATCCACCCCTACTAGTCATAACAAGAATATAACTTTTTATTCATTATTCATTCCAGCCACATTATGTTTTATGCATTCCTGTTAAGTAATTATCATTTTATATATTTAAACATACATAAAAATAAACATATTAACTTGATAAATTTTACTTTTCATGAAACATTCAATTAAAAAATAAAGTAGTAGATGGCTACTAGATGCAGTTTAGAATGGGCACTTTTTGACTTTTCTAATTCTTTGAATAACTTTTTTTCTTCTTTTTTAAAGAGAATTCTTTTACTAATTAATTTTTATTTGAACAGTAAATTTTTTTTATCCAAAATCCTTCAAACCTCGTACTTGCAAGTGTAATTAAATATTAGTTTAGAGGAGATGTGAGTTACCCGGTTTAAATAAATTGACAGTCAATCGCGATTATAAGTTATAACTATAAAATTTGACATTTATTTATCTCAATAAAATTCATCATTAGTTTAATGAATCCGTACAACTGTACAAGTGATTTTAAACATAAAACTATAAAACTGGAGTTTTGTCCTTCAAAAGAATATGATTATATATAAAACAAATAAACGAAAACCGAAACAGACTATAGACATGATATTGGGTTTAGTTTTGGACGCAGCATGATCAAACAATATGTTACAAAAAGAAATACTACAACTCGTTCTAAATTAACTAACGTAATTGATCATCTGTATCTATCCTCAATACTAAATATTATGACAATGTTTTGTCACTTGTCACTTTTACATTAATCATCACAATTTAAAACCAACTAAATCCCCAAAGTCATTCATTACCATTTATTTTTAAGTGATAACAATTAAATATTAATTTCAAATACAAAAATAACTAAATTAACTAAGTAAATACTACTGTACAACGGCTCTCTCTTAACAATGTATGTTAAGTTTATCGTTTTTTGTATTCGTTTAATTATTAAATATTATTATTTTTCATTAGTTACCTTTATATTAGACATGCCTCAAACTAGTTTTACTATATAATAATAAGATATATGATCAATTTATCAAAAGGAAAACATTTTTTTATAGTTAAATTGCTTAAAGTTAAATGACATAAGATAATTATAATCCAAAAGGGACAGTGACATAACATATCAAAACCACATAGGTAGTTCAACCAATAGTTCAATACCTAACACAAGTAGAACCAAGATTGACCAAAGATCAACCGACTTATTTGATTGTATTTTGAGATGCATGCGAGCTTTCTTACTTCATAAATCCAAATTTCTAAATAAGCCAAAAAAAAAAAAGAATGAGATGCTATTTCTAAAATTCGAAAGGAAAGAATTTACAACAATCGTATCTAATAAATCTCACAACTAACAAAACTATTGGTTGCGCTTGAGGAGGGTAGGATATAAATCGCAAAACGGGTTTTCCGGGATGACCCAAAAACGAGTTACCAGTAACTGAACAGAGTTAAAACGGTTCGGATATCGCGAATTCGGGTTCAGGCTCATGGATACCAGTACTTTTGGGTTTGAGTTAGCAATTTCTTTGATCGGTTTCAGGTTATGGATAAAGTGACATGTCTACCATGCGGTGGTGAGGATGAGAGGTGGGTTAGGTGATAAAGATGAGACCAAACCAATGTAATGTATTTGAGGTGCGTGTGTGTGTGTGAGAGAGAGAGAGGGGGGGGGGGGGGGAGAGATGCGAGAGAAATCATTGGTTAAGTACATGCATTCGTAATACTGTGAGAGAATATGAAAGAGACGAGCAAGTACCACAACTTATTCAATAATTCTTATACTGTTAAGGGGGCATTCGTAGAAGTTTTTCTAGTGATCTGTTATAAGATTATTCAGTTGCTAGTTGCTAATGATTTGAAGAGGGAAACACCATCTTGATATAAATTTGTTATTGCATGTGAGTTGGGAATACTATCTTGACATATTCTTACACTATTTTGAGGATACACTATCTTGACATAGTGTTATGAATAAGGTGATCGCCATCTGTAACTTAGTGATTGTACTTAGTGATCACTCTTGTTTAGAGAAATGACTACTAAAAATAAATCTCAGTCAAAGGATCAGGGATAGGACTGAAGTAATTTAGTTAACATTTATTTGAACCTCTATAAATCGGTTGTGTCACCTATATATGTCTTAAACTATTTACTTATTGCATTTACTTTTATTGTGTTGTGGAAAGAGTTTAACAAATTGATTAGCCTTGTTAAGCAAGCTAAAAATTTAAAATAACCTATTAACCCCCCCCCCCCCCCCCCCCCCCCCCCAAAAAAAAAGTTTATGTTATACATAGGTAAATTGATTTACAGTTCTAAGTTCAAAGGTTGTTTGCAACGATCACCAATTACATAATGGATGAATGATAAAAACCATCACCACTTAAACCTTGTATGCGGTGATTAACGAAGGGTGAATGATCAAACTGATTGAATAATGATGTTAAATAGCGATTAATGAACACGTAAAATTAAATCAATTAATTATTAAATAGTTGAACTGACACGTGAAAGGATATGTATAGTTGGTTATGGGTATCATCACAATTAATAACACCTAAAAATCAGAGATCTTTGAAACCCAATATGGGCTTCTCGGGTTAAACAAAGTACCAAAAGTTTGAACCCTTTAACCAATCCGCATAAGTATAGTTGGGTTTGAGTTTGAGATTATTCTATAAAATAGTAATTAAGTTTTGAAATTGTTCCAATCATGGAACTCATAAAATGTTGGTTTTCAATTAGGTCACCAAAGTTTTCTTGTGTTCTAATCGTAGATATTTTACATGGGTAAAAAGTTATACTCCTCCGTCCCATTATAAGTGTCATAGTTAGACTTTTCAAATCTTTTTTTTTGCAACTTTGACCGTAAATATTTTTGTTCGTGTCATATAATACTTGATGAAAATTATATCAATGAAAAATACATTTAAAACCCAATCCATTCATATATTTTACATCAAGTATTATATAACACAAACAAAAATATTGTTGGTCAAAGTTAAACAAGAAAGACTTGAAAAATCAAACTATTATAATGGGACGGATGGAGCATAGGTTTTTTTAATTTTTAAATAATTTGACATTGCAAAATTTTTTTTACAGATTGACGAAATTAGTAAAAATTGAGATTTTTTTTAATTGCTAAACATTGCAATATATATATATATAATAAAAATTTGCAAAAAAAAACATTGTTTTTTTGCAATTTTCCATTTTTTTTTTGCAATTTTTCACAACTTTTTAAAAATATTTTGCAATATCAATCCATTTAGAAATAAAAAAAACATACATCACCTGCTATCCAGGTAAAATATATAGGATTAGAACACAAATGAAACTTTAATGGTCTGATTGGAACAAAATATTTTATAAGTGTCTTGATTGTAACAATTTCAAAACTTAATTACTATTATATGGAGTTTAAGTTTATAATTATCCGATTACCGGTTCATCGGGTTTGGTATGTTCAAGTGCGGGTGGCTTTAGTTTCGGGTCAGTTTGGTTGCAATTTATTGTTAGATATGACGGCCCTAATTGATATTTGTGTGGCTATGTACTATTTTAAAGAATAGGCACGTTTTTCATCATTTTATGTTTATGTGGTTGTTGACGTCATCTTCCAATTCCAATATGTTTATTAAAACAATCATTTACTTTTCTATAAATTCATTTCTTCCTTGTAATAAAAAAAAGAAAAATTGTGTAAAGTTTTTTTTATCACACAAGAACGATTAAATCTATACTTTAAATAGTTCAATTTTACGCGTTGCTTCATATGTATCGTGATTCGTGTGTGTATTATATCGGTCTATTTTAGAAAGTTGATAAATAATCATACAAACGCCTTGTGTGATTTTTCTACTTAAAAAACTTATTTATTTACATTTGAATTTATTATATACCCCAAGTTTGTTTTCTTAGAAAAATGTCAAAAGAATGGCTTTGTATGACAAAGATTTATACATATTTTTTTTTCTCCATTTCTTCTGAACTTATGTTTAAAAGCGTACGATTTCTCATATTATCTTTTTAATATTATTTAACTAGATGTAAATTAACCAGATTTGGCAGCTAGAGTGAGGGTGCGTACTGGCGAAGCTAAGCTGAAAACGCAGGGAGGGTCGTGTTCAAATTTTATGACGAAAACGGGTAAATTTACACTACGTACAATAATTATAATGGAAACAAGTAATTTACACTACTGAACAAAAAAACATTTTGAGAGGGGGGGGGGGGGGCTCGGCCACAATAAAGGTTATGCCCATAGGGGTGTGCAAATTGGATGTAGTTCGGTAAGTTTTTACCCTTAACCATAATCGTAACTGCTATTTCAGGTATGAGACTTCCTTGACCATAACCATAACCATAACCAAAACCAAACTTTGGTTTTGTTTAATCGATTATGGCTCGCTTTCAGTGAATCTTGGTTAATTAACCAAGCCAACTTTTAACTAAATTTAAAGTAAATGAACTTGTAAAAAGAATCCACGACGCCAATATTAATTGAATTAACGTTAACATATATACATACACACATATTCAAGAATTTCCGTTACAATATTTACACATCATACATTCATCTCGATGTAAACATGTCTTAGTTCTTTCCAATTCAGTTAACTTTCAGTTACGAAACACCCTTAACCATACCCACACCCAGTTAAAATCTCGGTTATCAGTTAATTCAGTTCGGTCACGGCTCAATTAACAGTTACGTAAACGTTTTTATCATTTTTAAAATGTGTACCAAAAAGGTAAACCATCACCATTCACCACTATAAGTATAAACTGTATCGTTTGACTTTGATTACACTACACACACAACAAGCCTGCAACTGTCAGTTAGCTTCATTCTAATTCTAAATAATATGCATACAGAAACAGGTACAAACCGTACAACTGCCAATCAAACCATAATTTTTCATAATATCTATATTATTAACATATTATTATTATTATTAACATATCTATATGCAGCGATTGAGTTTTTAGGTGACGTGGCTGTGCTCCAGAGGCTTCCGAGCTCGTCTATTAGGAGAATTGCCGAACACGTTATCGTTAAACGCTATAGTAATCCTCTTGACTTATTTAATTTGAATTTGTTGTACGGTTCTGGTGTTGTTAGTGTGAGTATTGTTGATTAGGTATGGTAGTGGATGTTAATTAGTAATTAGTATGCATTTGATTGAATTGTGAAGGTGTTGAGATGAAATTGCTGTTTAGGTTGAATTTGTAGCGGTTATAACTAGATTTTGTAGGTTTGACATGTGAAATTGAAGTGGAACTCACCTGAGTTACTTGAGATCGGATCGATAAAAAGCTCGAGACGAGCGAAGCTTTTTCGAGCTCAGGAATAAGACTCTTTTGGTTATCGAGACTTGTGTGTGTGTGTGTGTTTTTTTAAAGTTGTACCTCTTTTTGACTTCTATGCATTAGTTTTACACTGTATAGCCGAGCTCAAACCAAGCTTTGGCTCGTTTAAGGTACTGCACGAACTCGAGTTGAGCTTAGGATAGCTAAAGTTTATTTCTCTTATTTTTTCAAAATATATAAAAATAATTAAAAGCGTATATAAATTAACTAATAAATATATAATAAACGAGCCAGGTCCGATCCTAGCTAGAGCCTTGTATGGGAAGCTCGTTTAGGCTTGTCGAGCCTTGACGAGCCTTGTGTGTTTTTTTAAGTTTTACCTCTTTTTGACTTCTATGTATTAATTTTACGCTCCACGGCCGAGCTCGAGTGATCTTTGGCTCGTTTAAGGTACTACACGAACTCAAGTTGAGCTTAGGACGTTTTTCATAAAATATATAAAAGTAATTAAGAACACATATATATTAATTAATAAACCAATAAACGAGCCGAGTCGATCCAAGCTCGAGCCTTGTATGGAAGCTTGTATGGGAATGGAAAGCTCGTTTAGGCTTGTCGAGCGACCTGGTGTATTTTTAAGTGTTAACTCTTTTTGACCTCTATGTATTAATCTCACACTGCATAGCTGAGCTTGAGTCGAGCTTTGGATCGTTTAAGTTTTTTCAAAAATAATTAAAAACGTATAAATTAACTAATAAACAATAAACGAGCCAACTCTGGCTTAAAAACGACTCACGAGCCGAGCTCGAGTCAAGCTTTGGATCGTTTAAGGTTTTTCTCAAAATATATAAAAATAATTATAAAACGTATATAAATTAATTAATAAACAATAAACAAGCCAACTCTGGGCTTAAAAACGACTCACGAGCCGAGCTCAAGCTTTAGAAAAAGAGCTCAAAACGAGCAGAGCTTGAGCTTTTGTAAGTCAAACAATATTTGATATAAATGTGTTCAATAATCAGTATGTGCTTTATATATGATACAATCGTGCCCTAGTGGTTCTCACTGTTGACACCGTGTATTATACTATTATCAACAAAATTGATTGCATAGATGCTTTATTTTGAAGGTCCTGGTGAGTGTGTTTTCCAAGAAGGTGAACCTGGTGGTGGAATTTACTTTATTTCGGATGGTGAGGTAATTTTATGTATTCCTTGTTGACTAATTCTAGGGTTAACTGATCAAGAATTACATAGTCTTTAAGTAACTCGTAGTTTATTTGATGACATCCGCATTTGCAGGTGGAGGTATCCCGTTCGTTTCGTGCAGATAGTCATGATTCTCAAGTTTTTCGGTGGGGAAAGTTTGATCACTTTACCCAAAGTGAGAGAACACCATTTTCCAGTCTTTTTCAGTATATGTTATTCAATTCAAACACATGATCCAAGTCTATTTTGCAGGTGAACCTGATAGGCAAGAAGTTATAATTGCATTGACTAAGGTAGCTGCTATACTGTATGACATGCTGATTTGCATAAAGTTTGTTCAGAGTATGCTCATATGCTGTTCTGTACAGCCACACAAAAATGTTGACTTTTTTTACTATGGTTACAGCTGACCTGCTTAATGCTGCCCCACAAATATAGTCCCTTGATGCATCCATATTCAATTTGGAGTGCGGATGCGAATTTTAATACACGTGCACATGTGGAAAAGATATTGTCCTTAGATCCACTGGATGTATGTGGTATTCTTGACCCAAATTTATTATCTTGCATCTGTTAAATTTCATGGTTTATTTTCTGTTATGTCTATATAAATTTTCTCAGTTGCAGAATACCAGTTTTTATTGTCAATCCATGATTCTTGTGGTTTTTATTTTAATGCCACAAATTAAAGACACCCTTTTGACATTTTGCAGTCAAAACAAAAATTTCTTGAATCAAACTTGATATTTACCTTTGTTCTTTTTTAAGGCATGCAATTATAAATACTGTAAACTATCCGGTAGCTAAAAAGCTCTGGTATTTTTTTTCAATTATAAGATGTTGAATGTTGACTTTAAAATGTAAAAATGCGCAGAAATAACTCTGAAATGGACCTTTTCTATTACAATGTGCATCTTCAGTCGCCTAAGTTCTTCTCTTAACCGGTGTTTAACGTTTCCCCTGATTTTTCACATATAAAATTAGGGGAAAAAATGGGGATTACTGCAACCGTATGTTGGTAGTCAATAGTCATGAACTTGTTGCTTAGAGTGTCTATCCATATGAATTATTGTGGAAACTTTCACATATTCTTTCTTTTTTGTACAATACGTTTGGCATCATGTATACATTAAAGTGCTTTGATCGAGTTTACTTTTGTTGTGAAGGTGAACACATTCAGAGGAATCACTCTGAAAGGAGCTCCAAAATCTGCTAACGTGTATGGAGGACAGTTTATGGGACAGGCAAGAAGCTTCTATGTATTTCTACTTGGATTTGCTAGCATTATTTATATGAATGAAAATCTTTATTTACACCAAAATAAGATCTTAAATCCTAACACTCTATAGCACAATGAGATTATCCTTGCATACTTTACATATCTGGATGGTCAATTTTATTCAGGCACTGGCTGCAGCTTCCAAAACTGTTCATTTTCATAAGATTTTACATAGCTTTCATGCTCACTTTCTTCTTTCCGGGGACGTAAAATGTAAGTCGATTTCTTTGTAACTGAATATGCATGGTAGTAGTTTTCAAAAAATCTGAGTTTTCAAAATGCATGCATCTTAAATCTATTGTGAAAGTATTTAAACCACATATTCAAAACCATGCACTTTCTTATGCTAAATTGATTTTGTAATGTATGCTACCCTGATATTTAGTGTATATACACAGTTCCAATCATGTATCAAGTTGAGCGGCTGAGCGATGTGCCTAATATATCTACAAGAAGGGTGAACGCAGTACAAAAGGAGCGTGCTGTCTTCTTTTTGATTGCTTCCTTTCATGTATGTGTTCTATGCATTCAATCTGATTATTTCTTCTTACAAATTTTATTATTTCATGCATTTTTCAGTTTTGCTTTCTTTCATTTCAATATGAAACATGAAAGCTATGGGTGGTTATATTTATTAATCTAGTATAAGAAGTAGACTAATACTTGAGAACCAAGAAATGAGGGTGCTCCTAATATTATCATTTGTAGCTATAAATCAATGTGCCAGCTAGTACATGTCTATTGTTTCGTTTATATTTATTCAACTTCACTGTTTAATAGTTAATGGTTCCCACTTATAGTGCCTTTTTATGACATACACTTACAGAGGGAAGAAGAAGGATTTGATCACCAAGAACCAACAATGCCTTCTGTGTCTGACCCAGAAACGGTAACCGGATACTTTGAATGATCAATTTTTCATGTAAATCCTTTTCTTTAATTGTATAATCTTACTGTTTCAGCTTTTGCCAGAGCATGGATTAGAGGAGGGTGTTAAGCTTCCTAAAAATCATCCTAGGTTAGATTTTGTATCCTTAACTCATGATTCAGTAATTCACTATTGATCAATCTTATGTGTCTGGACACACATTATAGGCTATATTTGCCTCAATCCTCGACTCATGATTCATGATTAACAGAACTGAAGCTTCCACCTCAACTTCTGTCGAGTGGCCCACAGAAATCAGGCCACTAGATCCTAAAAAGTATACCCGCCACACTAAACGACCTCCAAGGTTATTTCTTGTTCTCTCTTAAAGCAATTTTTTTTTATTTTTTTGAGTTTTAAATGCTATTTTGTTGTAATATATTATTATTATTTGTTATCGTATACTTTGATATTTTTTTTTACTATCATCACTAATTTTTATATATCTATTTGTTATTATTATTTATTTACTTATTTTTATTATTCATTTATTTATTTTTAAACAACATCTATTCATTATTATGACTATTACTAATATCATTATTATTATTGTTACCTACTTTTTATCATTTGGATAGAGGTACGGTATGCCTACATCCCATCTTCCCCAGACCCCTGCTGATAGCCTTGCTATTGGCGGGATTTTCATTGGGTACGATTGTTGTTGTATGCTTATTTTTCATGGTATGTACATGACAACTTCTTTGATTCATATAACATATTGCAGTATCAGCTACTGGTTGAGAGCAAAAGGTAGACTTCCTGCTGACCCAGCTTTGCATAGGTTTGACTTTCAGTCGGTTATATTTAGAAAAATAACTCTAGAAAGAAATATACGGCCTATGATATTGATGCTTTCAAATAATAGGTGTGTAGGGGCATACTTCTCCGATCTACTATTCATTCAAATCAGTCTGAATCCGCACCGTAGAGAGGGCATATTTCCATCTTCTATTAGTCTCGACCATTCGTAAGTTAATACAAGCTTTTACAACATAAGCATTTAAGAAGTTAGGCCATTATGATCTCATCTTTTTCTCTCTTTCAGGATGTGGTTTCATAGGGATTTTAGAGCAGATGATTGGTTGTTATATGTGGTAAGTATTCAAGACCGTTACTTATGTAATGTTTGTTAATGCTCTACTGTTAGCAACCACCAAATATTATCATAAACTTGCCGTTTTGCGTTAGTTATTGTGGAATAAACACGCTTCTCTCATTTCATAATTGCATTTTTTAAAAATGATGTTTTTTTTTCCGGTTTTCATAGATCTTATCTTAGTTTCTCTTTATTGTTTACTTTTTCTTCTCAGATTGATAGTCCTACTGCTTATAACGCACGAGGCTTTTCTCGTGGTCAACTGTTTAACAGAAGGGGAGAGGTAACCGCATCTTAACTTCTTATAAAAAGGAAATAAGAGACGTGACATGGAACGAAAGGCTTGTGGACTAATAACTTATTTTCATGTTGCAGCTTGTTATGTCAGCAATGCAGGTTGGTGTTGTAAGAAAACTAAAGCCACCAATGGCTGCATCGAACCTATGACTCGCTCGATCATACATCTATCTGTTGTATACTTCATTGAAATCCGTGATAAAAGGTCAGTCAAATCTTGGAGTAGGATCCACACTCGCCCTTGATTATCACGGCTGCATAACTAAACAAATAATGTAATTCGATATTCAGATAATAAACAAATAACGATCCGTCCTTTAATTGGTACAATGATTGTAATTTCAGTTTTTCGTGATTAAACTATTACAATGTAAGTTATTGCGGTTTTGGTTGTTGCCAAAACTTTTCAGTATATATATACAAAAGTTGCCATTCAAAAAATAATAATAATAATAATAATAATAATAATAATAATAATAATAATAATTTCATATTAAGCTACAATGTTTGTTTGGTAAAGGAAAGTTTACTAAAATATGTATAAATGGTGGCATGAGAAACAGTTGATCAGCTACATCCATGTTTTTTATTTGAAGAGAGAGAGAGAGAGTTAGAGAGCTGCAAGAATTAAAACTAAAAAAATAGGGCCCAACCGGGTTCGAACCGGTGACCTATTGATCTGCAGTCAATTGCTCTACCACTGAGCTATGGACCCATTTTTGAGTTACCAACTTCATTCACCTTATAGAAACACTAACCACCAAATGCTTCCCCCTCTTTTATATTTTTTTATTTTACACAGACATCAATCCAAATCTTGATTTTAGGGTGTGTTTGGGATTGCATATTTAAATGAAAAATGACTTTTTGTTAAAAGAACTTATAAATTTATGAATTTTTGAAATGAAGTTAAAAAAAATGTTTAGATTAGCTTATGTGTTTGGAAAAACTAAAATGACCAAAATGGGCACTTTTTTTTTCAAAGAAGGACAATGAGTTTTGAGGGTTAGATGGATGTAATAGGTAAATCAAATCTATTAAGTTACTAAGTTATATATTCTAACTTTTCAAAACCCCTTTGTTTTGCCAAATACCTTATACACCTCGTTAACTTTTCAAAATAAAATCTTATGATTTGGTAAATGCCTTATACACGTTATTAAATTTTAAAAAGGTTTGTAACTTATAAGTTAACTAGAAAACACAATAAACTGAAATTTGAAACCCTAGCCATTGAAGTCAGTCATCCTAAACTTCAATTCAAACTTTTGGTGATGATGGCGGACCAGCACGAAGAAACCAATGAGCTTGAACAATTAGAGGAAGATGTGAACCTTATGGCTCAAAAGCTAACTGAATTCAGACACACTTTACCCGACCAGCTTCGAACCACACTCGCCTCTATTCTCTCTGCTCAGAGACCTCTTAATAATATTATTAATAATAATCCTGGACCTTCTTCCAGTAATCCCAATCCAGGTACTCAATGAATTCTTCCTTATTATTATTATTATTAAGAACTATTAATTAACCGAAGTCAATGTGGTCAACGAAGTTTCAAGTCAGTTAAGTAACTTTAGTTTGTTAGCATTCTGTTAACGGTCTAATTAGTTTTGTTAATAGTTCAGTTTCGTTGACGTTGAAATTAGTTTCGTTTGATCATCGTGAGCAATAATAGTCTCACTTGAATCTTTGCGTTATACGAGTTCTTTCATGTTTTCGTAACACGTCAAATAAAACTCGTTGCACAGCCGAGCTTTGGCTCGTTTAAGGTGCTACACGAGCTCGATCCGAGCTTACGCTTGTTTAAGGTTTGTCTCAAGTTATATACAAATAATTAAAAATAAATCACTAAATAAATAGTAAACGAGTTGAGCTCAAGCTTTAGTAAACGAGTTCAATTTAGGTACTCACCGAATTTTTACTCTTTTGGACTTGTATTTATAAATTTCACACTGCACAACCAAGCTCGAGCCGAGGTTTGGCTTGTTTAAGGTACTACACGAGCCGAGCTTAGGCTTGTTTAAGGTTTTTCTCAAAATATATAAAAATAATTAAAAACGTATATAAATTAATAAAAAAAGCGAGCTCGAGCTTTAGAAAAAGAGCTCAAAACAAGCTGAGCTCAAGCTCTTGTAACTCAAAATGAGCCGAGCTTGGGATTGGTTTGTTTACACTCCCTAGTAATCTTATCTAGGTACTCACTGAATTTTTCATTCTGCTTTTCATAGAACTGTGATTTGGTTGTTAATTGGTATTTTAGGGTTGTTAATTAGTTGGTTAGTATGCCAATTAGTTGTTATTGAATTAGAAAAATTAGAGGAAGATGTGAGATTATATATGAAGAGTATGAAAATGAGTATTTAGGTATTGTTAAGTTAGTTTTAGGTTTCTGCACATGACTGCATCTTATCATCATGCTATTCTCTATGTATACAGTTAGATTAGTTCATTTGTTGATATGTGATCATATTGTGGCGTACATGTATGATGTGATTGATAGGGCTGTAAACGAACCGCACTAAACAAGGCCTTTTTCATGTTCGTCCGTTAAGCTTTTATCGGACAAACGAAAAAAATCGTTGACGAACACCTAACAGAACGGATTTTTTGTTCTTGTTCTTGTTAATGTTCGTTCATTAAGGAAATGGACTTGTTCGTGAACGGTTCACGGACAGATATGAGCACAAACAATGTTTTATTTGATTTGGCTAACCGAGCATGGTCAGTGTCAACGGTTCGATCAGGCTACCAAGTTTTTGTTGTATTTTTTAATAATCATATTCATATGTTAATTTTACATATAAAATAATCGCATATTACTCAAATATATATTTGTTTTATAGTTAGTAATTTTGCTTAAATATATATGACAAGATTAGAAAAGTCATTAAATAGTATTAAAACCTTTAATGAATAAACCTAAAAACGGATGTAAACAAGCACAATTGAATGAGCATGGCCTCTGTTCGTGTTCTTTATTAAACGAACAAAGATAAACAAACTTCCTGCCAAACCGTTCACGAACAGTTAACCGAATCGTTTGCTTACAGCGCTAGTGAATATCATGTTTTGCTCATCTTTCTGTGAGATATTGTTTCATCTTTTGTTG
Organism: Bidens hawaiensis; assembly: GCF_021521415.1. Lineage (NCBI taxonomy): Eukaryota > Viridiplantae > Streptophyta > Magnoliopsida > Asterales > Asteraceae > Bidens > Bidens hawaiensis. The sequence continues at coordinate 13,731 of NW_027500394.1, forward strand.
GTTTTACTAACATCTTGAATCCATAAGTTGTAACTCATACGTAATGATTCATTGTCTAACTTCTTGATTCAGATAGTGGAGCATTGGTAGAAGGTGATCAGGCGCATGCTGAAAAGATACAAACGATTAAACAAAAGATTTCAGACAACAAATCTGCAATGTCGTCACAATTGAAGAGAGTGGAAGACTGTATGTCAAGAGTTGAGAAACTGGACTCCTTCAGCAAAGGAATCCATCCTGCATTTAAAAGACGAAATATCACCTCAAAAGATTGCTTCGTGTGAGGCTACTGCAGCGGCTCACACAATCTGAAAAGCTATAACATCATTGTCGTAAGCTTGAGTTTGTTTCGATCTGATAAACTACGCGGTTTTGGTGCGCTGCATTCAATCAAAGCTGACCGATTCAAAAGTTGTAAGTAGTTTAGACTTAAGACTATGCTTTATGTGTTACTTGATTTGTGTGAACGAATTGTTTTTCTTAAAATTTGAAGGTAAAGATTTGCATGTTGGTATGTTGTTTGACATGGGTTAAAAACAACTGAAAATGAAATTTTGATTAAATGGTGTGCGTAACTGCGTAAGGTGAAAATACGTGTATGACAACCTTGCCTCATCGCACGAGTACTTTACTAGTGTTGCTTATAAATAATAAGTTTTATATAATTTATTTTCATACTATTAAGAAATAACGTTAAAAAACAAGCTTTTACGCCAAAGCCATCTTCTGTGCCAAAGATCCTCTTGCGCCTGATAGAAATTTTTTCCGTCACGTTACGCATGTGCCCGTCTTGTTTCTTGGCAACTTTAAAAAGCCAAAAGCTATTTTGTTAACTCAATTGGTCAAAATGGTTAATTTAGTGAATTGAAATCATAATGACAATTTCTAAATCTTGTTCATTTACCACACACAAGCTAACAAACATAGTAAAATACACTAGGTAAGGTTAGCCCGCGTAGAAACATATCTATTATAAACTAGTTTTTTACCCGGCGCGAGATCGGTAAAACTAGGACGTTGAATCGGGCGAGAATTCGGTCGGTTTTGGTGACGTGCGTTATTGTACCGAAATTAAAACAAAAAATTTATAAAAAGACCAATGTGGTGGCATTGGTCGGTAAAATTCGAGTGCTGGTAAAACTCGACTGTTGTCGATCCCAAGCGTTGAGGCATTGAGCCTACGAGAATTCGATCGGTTTTCGTCATGTTTGTTGAGATACCGGAACTAAATTAAAATTGACGTTCAGTTGGTTTCCGTTACGTTTGTTACAGTGACTGAACTAAAAAAACAAAAAACAAAAACAAAATTTACGGAACAATTCGGTGTTGCCAAGTGGCCCAATAGGACCCTTGCGGCACCAAACTTCTTATTTATTATATAGTAATAATTTATATAGAAGTAGTTGGTTTGTAGAAAACCCAAGGTGTTTATAGGTGAACATCTAAAAACTAACTGCATCTATTTATTATTCAACATGTAAAATCAAATATATAACACTGTTTTATTGTGCAATAATTACAAGACTAAACATATGGCTACTAAGACGAAACGATCGAGTTAAGCAGACATTTTTAACAAAAGGGTTCTATACCCGGAACCAAATCACAACTATTAAGGTAGGTGACAGGGATGCCGACATCTTTAAGCGCCAGACACACACACATAGGGGGTTCAACTCCTGGTGAACCCCACATCGATTGTGAGAGAATGTTGCAACAGTGTTCATCAGCTCCTTTGAGGCACGACCCGTCCTCACCCCCAGGGAACACAGTCACACACCGTGAGCGAATGTTGCTACAGTGTTCATCAATGCATGGCTCGTCGTCGTAGTCCTCAGGAACCACAGGCACACACTGTCCTCGTGCTAAAGGAACTATGACCAGTGTGATCACCAACAACACACAAACCGCGAATTTTACCATTCTATTGCTTTTTTTTTCTTAAACTTGATAGATGCTTACTTTGGGATAAATACTCCCATTAGCTAGTGTTTATATATACTTAGTTACACATGCATTGCATGTTAATGTTATATATAACTATATAAGGTCAACTTTTTTACTTTTGCATACAAGTGGACTTGTTAATAATAATATGCAATGCAAGAGTACATACGCAATCGACCAACTTGATGGATATATTATGTTAAGACTAAGAAGCCATAACACATGGCATATGATAAGTTTTAAACTCAAGGGTTATGAATATTAACCATAGTTTCTAATAAGTTATTAACATGGCATAATAGAGTTTGCCTTTATTCAATAACCATGACTTGGATATTCTAATTAGGGAGGTTCAAAAAGCTCGAAGCTCGGACTCGTGGCTCGCTCGATAAAAGCTCGAATACAACTAGCTAAAAAAACTTGATTTGAAACATTCTGAGCTGAGTTGGCTCATTTTTGTAACCGAGCCAAAATCAACCTAGGCTCGATTCGATCATGGCTCGGCTCGTTGGCTCAATCTTAATCTCGTTTAACTTCAAAGTCGAGCTAGAGCCTTGGTTGAGTTTCCTTGCTTAATTTCGAGCCCGAGCTCCAAACCACCCTGGCTAGACTCGGGCTCGACTCATGAACAGCTTTAATTCTAATTAGGCAAAGTTACCAAAATAGACAATGTTGATCTTCTTTTAGAATATATCAATATAGATCTTAGCTTTTAGATTACAACTTTTTAGACATTCTCTTTCTAGACTAATTTGGTGTCGCCATGTAGGACAAGTTAGCTAAGCCTTAGCCAGCCCTTTTTTGCACCGAAAATTATAAGACGTACAATCTAATCCACCTTTTGACCAATCAAGGGTTGACCACGTGTCACCAGTAGGCTATGTTTAGCCTATGAATTTAGTTTGTTAGCCTTCTGCGTCACACCATAGGCTTAAAAAATATACGAGGACTTAGCCGACTTTTCTCCTCTTGTTGGCTAAGCAAGTGTGTTGGAGTCGTCTTGGAGCTGGCTAAGAGGAGAGAAGCAGACGTGTAATTCGTAGCCTCCAAACTATGTGGCAAAACGTCTAACAAAGTGGATTCATATACATGGGTCCCAACTCCCATTGTACCTTTTATGCATTTCAGACTTGTCCCACATGGTGATATCAAATTGGTGTAGAATGAAAAAATCTAGAAAGTTATATGCTAAATCTAATCTTAAATATATAAATAAAACCTTTAAAAGCTCTCTGGCTGCTCTCTACTTTTTCTCGAGCCACAAAATTGTTTTATTTGTATGTGTCTCTCCAAACCCAGATAACTCTTAAACATGTTATAACATCTTATTAAATTAAACGTTAATCTCACCAAATATTTGATATGAAAATCCTATAAATTATGAATATACTAAAAGTTTATATCTGATTTTTTTAAGTTTTTTTTTTGTTTATGATTAAGAACCAGTTTTATAGTAAAAAAAAAAAAAGGTCATAAGTGTCATCAAACCCATATAGCTTTTAAACCAGGTTATAACATCTCATAATGTAAAACAACCCCCGTAATACGAGGTATTAAAAACTAGTGTCAATATATATAAAACAAAATGGGTCAATGTCTACTTTGGTAATTTTCCAACCTAATTAGCATGTAAGGTGTGGGGACTACTTTTAACTTATTCAAAAAAAATATTATTATTTCTTTCTTTTGAAGTAACATTTAGTTAAATCCATTTTACGTTTGCGTGGGCGTAAAGTCAAGTGTGTAGAATGCTAAAAAAACACATCACTGCAGTCCTGTATTATCCTTGTTTAATGGTTATAAATTAATTAACTTTTAATGTTAGAGTGGATTAACTATAAAAACACACAAAAAAAAATTGATTAATGTACAACTTAAGGAAGGGTGCATTTAAAAAAAACTAAAGAGAAAAAAATATACGTGTCACTAAATATGTATCGGATATAATTAGACTCAAGAACAACAGAAATTTGACAACTTACAGATTCAATCGTGAATTTGTGATTAATTCCTAAACTAAATTCTCACCAAAGCGATGAGATTACAATGAGTCAAATAACAAAGAAACAATTACAAAACAATCTCTCAATTGAACACTAAAGGTTACAAAACAAGATTCATCTAACAATCTAGAGACCTATTATGAACGAACCCTAGTTTCGGTGATTAAAAGACTGAGAGGAAAAATAACCGCAATCAATATTACACAGCTCATCTCGTTTAAACATTTTCACTTCTTCATGTATTGCACTTCCAGTCCCTCATCATCCAGCAACTTCACCTTTTAGCCCCTCAACTTTATATCCAGCCCTCCATCTTCAAGTATACTCTACAAACAATATTTCAAGTTATCAAACCAAACTCAAGTTTGCTAGTGAATTGACTACCTTTTAACAATACGTTTAGCAACACCTAAAAAGTTACATTTAGTGAAAAAAAATTGTATCAATAACATAAAATTTTCTATAAATTCTCTCTCTCTATAATTATATAAAAGTATGCTCCACTTAAATAAATGTCTAAAGCTCATTTTTCATAAATATTAAACCATATGTATGGATAGTACTAGAGTAGGGTTGCTTAACGGGCGAGTTGAATTATTTCGACTTGAGTTAGAATTAACTCAAACTCAAGCTCACATACGAGCCGAGTTGACTTGACTCGTAATTTTCAATTAGGCCAAACTCGTATATGACTCTATTTAACTCAAGTAAGTCTGTGGCGGTTCATTTCAAGAATTTTATATGATAATTTCGAAGTTATTGTATAAGAACCGGATAACATGTCACCAAAATGTCAATATATAAGGTAAATCAATGATGATACTTATTCAAGCAAGCTCTCTTCGACTTGAAAGTTTATATGATTATGAACATTGAACAAGTTTTTACAACGAGCGAATTGTGAGAACTGGCTACTATAATAGTAATAGTAATAATGGAATATGTAAAAGTAGTAAATTGTTGTAATCAAAACTTCAATTACTAGAACAAGATATAACTGAATTAACTTTTAACATACGTTTCAAATATAAAATATTTATAGTGTGTTACTTCTTTCCACCATTAATAACTAATATGTTATAAGTCATTAGTGTTATAATATATTTATTACACCATTTATGAAATATTATATTACTAATCTCCAACACAAAACCAACAATATTTTTACCACATTTGATTAATATCATTCATCATCATGAAAGGTGGAGTGTTGGAGGTTTTTCTTGAGAGCGCCAAAGGCATTAGACACACCAATCTAATTGGTATATACTTCCTTTTATTCATTTCTTTAAATTTTATAATTTTTAATTTTTGTAAGATGAACAATAATTTTTATAATTTTAAATTAAAAGGTAAACCAAAGTATTATGTTATCGTTGAATGCGGTATCCAACATCATAAAAGCAAGTCATCGAAGGGTGATCATCACAAAGTATCTTGGAATGAGAAGCTCGCATTTGAGTTATCGATGTATGAATGTGAGAAGCTGACACACTTGGGGTTGAGAATCATGGATAAAGAGTTATTTCACAGCGATACTGGTTTTGTCGGCGAAGCTAAGTAATGTTTACCACAACTCTATTCAATTCTTTTAAACAATCGCGGTGAAATAAATATTTTTATCCTAATGTTAAAATCCCTTTTAGGGTTTATCTTGATGAAATACTCGTTGAAGGAAACGAGAAAGGACTCGTGGAACAGACACCAAAACCGTATAAGGTGGTCCTTGATGATGAAACTTATAGAGGAGAGATCAGAATTGGACTCAAGTTCATCCCGGATGTAAGTATTCTAATAGTCCCTAATGGTAAAGTTGGGACTGTCAATTGCTGATAATGATCCAAACTAAAAGTTTACTTATAAAAATATGTTTTGAGTGCAATATCTGACTCTTTAAATAAATATATTTATTTTACGTTTCCTATATAACAGGCAGTTATTAGGAAAGAGGGAAAAGAGGTTATTACTATGGAAAGAAGTTATGAGGACACAATATGGAACAGGTTGGTGGGCTTTTGTAAGATGTCATGGTGGAGATTTTTTATGGTAGAAAACTAAATCCAGATGAGTGTAAGCGTGTCTAGATTTTTTTTGAACGACAACTTTCATTTAGCGTATTTAGATATTTGTATGAGTAAGAGACTCGCTTTCTTATAGATTTAATTAACCTTATATGTTGATTTCGGATTGTGTGTTATCTTTTTTTTCCTCCCTTAATTCTTTTGGCAATTTGATATGGTTAAACGTAGAGGTGCACAAAGAGCCCGAACCCGAAAAAAAAAACTGGAACCAGTTTTTTATACCCGGGTTTCTAATACCTAAACCCGTACCCGACCCTATCCGAATGGTACATATAGGGTATGCATTTCAGTATCAAAGCCCGTACCCGAACCGGACCCGATTTGTACCCGGTAATACCGGAAACCCAAAACCGGTTCCATACCCGGAACTGGGTTTTTCCAATACCCGAAACCGGGTTTTTCAAATACCCGATATATACCCAAAATTACCTGAAAAATACCCCGAAAAAGTGCAACCCCTTAAAAAATCTACTATATATCCAGAAAAAACCAAAAAAAAAATATGGTTTTTTCAATACCCGGAAATAGGGTATTAAAATATATGGTTCTATACCCGACCCGAACCCGATACATAGGGTATGAATTTTAAAGGCAATACCCGAACCATAGCCCTAACCAGGTATCGTCAATACCCGACATTCTAATACCCGGTCATATCCGAAACTGGGTATTTGATAAACCCGATTTGTGCACCTCTAGTTAAACGACCATTTGATTCTTATTTGTTAACCAAGTAAAGAATATGGAAACATGTTTAAACGTAATGGGCCAACAAGTGAGCAAATTGTAACGGTTTCAACATTGGAAAATGGACTGGGCCTTTTGTTCTTTTTGAAGTGTCAAAATGACCCATATACAAAAATTGATAAATGAACAACCTAATAAAAATATGATTTTATGGTTTTTCGAGTTAACTAATGTGATAAAACAAAAGCCATATAAATTATAACATGTTAACTTAACTAAGTAAAATATTAAGTGAAAGAAAATGGGAATTTGTGTGTCGTTATTTTTGTACTTCAAAATGGGCCTTAGACTGGACTATTGTTGTACTTAAAAAAACAGGCTATATTTGGGAGTACGGTGTTAGTTTTCTTTTTGAGTTATGCAACTTCAACTTAAAACATTTAACTTGTAACATGTTTATATTCATTTCTCTTTCATCTCAAGTAAATCAAACTGGTTGATGACACTAAAGTCATCGATACCAACAAGTTCGTATGCATCGGCCTCATGATCCACAACTTACTATGTATTAGTATATCTTTGTATTGTAATATTAGTTTTCAACACTCATACATCCCTAGTGAGATTACTAAGAAGTTTTCAAAGTATTGACAAATCTATATTATGAAGTATCTAATAATTCCCCCCATAAATAATTAGTAACAAAATTGTTGATGCATACCATATATCATAGAGAAGATTTGTTAGTGATGATCATCTATATCACTTTAGAAAAAGATAATGAAGAAAATATCGATTTAAGAACTTAGAAGTGTACGCAAGATGAATTAGTTTGCATTCATTCGAACCGCAAAACTATGTGTCCTTGCGTATTTAGTGATATATTTTCTTCTCTCAACTCTCCACTTGTTATTGAATCCTCAAGTTTCTTCATAACAGACAAATATTCAAAAACTGGTTACTAAAATAATTTACTTACACACGATCAGTGAAATTCTTAAACAATGACAAAGAACACAGTAAAACAAGGCTTAGATTTGCATAATCTCTTTTAACTCCAAAAACCTTGCAGGTCTAAAATAATTCAATTATACATCCACCTGATATATTTCACACATGCATTTTTGATATATCGGACATAAGAACCTATGACACTACATCTCTTTATTAAAGTAAACAAGGCGCTAGACTAACGAAGCTCTAACATCACTTTTTAGGCGAAACAATCAAATGAGCACTTAACCTACCGTGGTTATAACTTATAAGGTCAATTCGTGTTTTAGTATATGCGCCAATGGTCAAGGGTGTATATAGAAAATATTTATCAAGCATCCTCCTATATAAATTAAACATAATTATACATATAAACTAACAATTAAATATAAGAAATATATATATAATTATACTTGTTTAAGATTTTTTTTCAATAATTTATTTATTTAAACTATAATTAACGTTATCTTGGCCTTTCACTTGCACGATGATTTCAGTTCTGTCCATTCTTGAACTACAACTATTTCAAGATTAAAAATGACCTCAATAATGTTAACGTATTACACATATTAATTAAAAACTATACAATCATCATTCTATTTATATATTTTTTAGCATTTATCAACTATTATTTAAATGTATTCCTTAATTTATTATATCAAATTCCATCACAAGAGCATAACTCAATGTTATCCATAATTTAATTATTTGTTTTTGTTCCAATAAACTCAAACTTGATGATAAGCACGACTATGTGATTTATATATTTTATTTATAACCACGTTGTGTTGTATGTTGCTTTTTAAACAAATGAATATGATGGAACAAGTAATTTTTTTAAGTTTAACATTTTTATTCCAAGAATAAGTTTATATTGATGTAACTCATTGTAAGTTTTAGTTACTAAAATTTCTATATTTGTATACATAAGTTTGATCAGTGTACTTTACAACTCATGACTTTATATATAGTCAACAACAGGGACCAAAAAAAATATGCAAACCAGTAACGTTTTATTGAGTTTTTATGAGTGTGGGGTAAACAATGTGAATGATTGGATTAATAATTTAAAAAAAAAAGTACCTTCTCATTATTGGTTTTTTATTAATAGAATTTCTAACGACGCTAGTTACACTTCACACTAATCAACTTCTTGTAAGACCGGCCAGTATACACATGGCCTACCCTGCCACCTCATCACCATTAACGACAATGTGGGCTTTGCATAATCTAATTTTCAAGGCTATGCATTTGTGGAAACGCCCAGTGTTAAATGGTCGTATAAAGGGGGGGGGGGCACATGACGTAAAACGATAGTATAGAAAGAGGTTGCATGACTAAAAACAATTGTGTAGGTAGGAGCTCCATCAGTTAAACAACAATATAAAAAGGAATCATATAATATGTTTAATCATCCAATAACAAACTTATATATACAAGATTGATTTTAGGCCTACACATTATGTGTCACGAATTGGTGAAATAAAAGAAGTGGCAAAAGAATCTTGAGCAATTATAACAAATGGCGTAGATAGTAATTTGTTTGGTATAAAATAAAATTAATTTATGTGAAAGATTTTTTACTTCAAATATATTAAATTATAAGTTATACTAACTTATACGTAATATCAATCATATCTTATCTCAAAATATCGTGCTATAATTACTAAAACATGGTTTTATAATTTCTAACTTTTCTTAAAACGATAACTTTCTTTTTGTGTTTAGGTCACCGCATTCTTCAAATTGGAGAGCCCCGTTACCCCACTACGACCAAACTATGTAGTCTTAACCGGGTCCACGCTTCAGAGTTTAGCTTGGGTGTTATCCTGAGAAACCATACCGTCTACTGTACTTAACAGCTGTTGTGCTACCACATGAGCATAATTCTTTGGTGTAACTCAATGGGACGAAAACTCAGGTGGGCTCGAGATTCAAACCAACAACCTTGCATAAGGCCTAGCTTAAATCATGCATTACCATAATTTGATTTTTTTGTTTAATCTTGTTATAATTCACCAAAATGACACTTACAGAACCCAAGTGTTTCTATCGCTAGATTGCAAACGCTGGGTTATAATTTCTAACTTAGTTTACCAATAAAACAATAACATACATTCTCTTTTGAGTTTCCATATTTAGAAATGAACACAAACACACAAACCATCCACCCAATCATTGTCCCAAAAAGTAATGATTTGGTTTCTATACACACTTCTTTATTATTATTATTACTTATTATTATTATTATTATTACTATTATTATTGCAACTTAATTCAAGCCAAGATTCGTCAACTTCATCACTGTAAAACCTTTATTATTCTAACCATAATGACACCCCTCATAAGTTGTATACATTATTATCATTCACCATCTTCATTTCACTCAATTTCCCATCTGGGTTATGTTCAAAATGCCTTCTTTTGTCTTCTTACACTTTCAATTCCAAAGCTTTTTGTTTCTAGCACGCCTCTGATCTCTCAACACCCTTTTTTCGAATAAAGATAAAGCAATATTCAATTTTTATTAATATTCATTATTATTAATATTGTTATTGGTATTCATTCTGTTGCTATTAAAGGTAATAATAAATTAATAATAATAATAAATTCTGTATAAAGGTTTTATATGCTTTTTAGGGTATATTTTGAATGAATCTTTATTATTTTAACCGTTGTAACTATAACTTTGTTTCAAATTTTCAAGATTTTTGCTTTTCTTTATCAAGATTGTGTTTAAACTTATAAATTTTAACTTTTTTCCCGGTTATAATTGATTCCATGCATCATTTTAGTTAAAAAGTATTGAAAACTTATTATGCACACCAACTGTTTGTATAAATGCAGGGATTAATATTCACAACAGAAATTGTTAAAAAAATGGAGAAGTTAGTGGATTTTGAAGAGGTTATTGATTTGGGATTTGAGTCATCAACAGTTTCTTCATTGGATCATGGAGTAGTTGATGATGAGCATGATCATGATCATGATCAGTCGCCTACGGTGAATTCGACGCTTAGTGGGAACTCTTTTGCTTATTATAGAACTAACTCAGAGACTTCAGCTTTCTCTGAGCAGTTAACTGATGATCTTAATAGCTGCTCTTCGGATACACAGTCGCCCGTGTGCTGGCCCACGAGATCGCCTTACCGGCCTGCACTTTCGAGATTTGGAATAAAGACACCGACACACACGTTTGAACCCGAAGATAAGCTTGAGGTTAATGAACCTATGGATTTGGGTGAGTTTTTATTTTTTTTTTATTTTTTGTGCATTAGAGTTTAATTGTGAGCTAATAATAGGAAATCAATGCTTTGACTTTTCTTGAAATCCATCATTAATATTTTTCCTATTGGCATTATTTGTTGCATAATCTTATGCAATTATTGATTTTTGACCTTTATAGTAACTTCAAGTCATTATAAGCAGCTCAAGCACACACCCAAAACACATAGAAATGAGAAATATTACATGTTTTTTCAAGACTTGTTGATATATTCTTGAGAAAAGTTATAATTTTTTAAGACTTTTTTCTGAAAAATTACATTTTTTCGAAGGCGTGTTGATATATTTTTGAGAAAAATTACATTTTTTCAATCTTTTCTTGAAAAATTACGTTTTTTTCGAAGACGTGTTGATATATTCTTGAGAAAGATTACATTTTTTCAATCTTTTCTTGGAAAATTACATTTTTTTGAAGATTTGTTGATATATTCTTGACCTGAATCAGAGCTTGACATGATGAAAGAAAGATTTGCAAAGCTTTTACTTGGAGAAGACATGTCAGGCAGTGGCAAAGGTGTTTCTACCGCTGTTACAGTTTCTAATGCGATCACAAATCTTTACGGTATGCGTTTTCAATCCGTGTTTTCAAGATATTTAACGGGTTGGTTCGTGTGTTTTTAAGTTGTCTTGTTTATGTCTTTCTAGCTTCTATGTTTGGCCAACATCAAAAGTTGGAACCTTTGCATCCGGAGAAGAAGATGATGTGGAAACGAGAGATGAATTGCTTACTCTCGGTTTGTGATTACATCGTCGAATTCATCCCAACGTCACATAGTTTAAATAATGGAAAAGCCATGGAGGTATATACAAAAAAAAATAATTTTTATGAGATTTTAGATCCTTTTATAAGTAATTGATATGAAATTCATAGATGCCATTTAAACTATTTTCAGGTGATGTCTAGCCGGCCAAGACCGGATATTTATATAAACCTTCCAGCGTTAAAGAAGCTAGATGCGCTGCTCTTGGTAAATTTTTATGATTTTTAAATTTTAATGATTTTATCGAATTTGTGTCTTTTTAACAAAAATCTTTTGTTTTATTTATTATATTACAGGAAATACTTGACAGCTTCAAAGAGAAGGAATTTTGGTATGTAGATCAAGGAAGCATGTCGTCAAACTCACGAACGGGATCATTTAGAAAGATTCCTCAGCCTCAGCCTCAGAGGAAAGATGAAAAATGGTGGTTGCCCGTTCCTTGTGTAAGCCCAGAAGGCCTCTCGGATAAGGCCCGAAAGCATTTGAGACAAAAACGTGACTCCGCTAATCAAATACACAAAGCAGCAATGGCCATCAATAGTAGCATTCTGGCTGAAATGGAGGTTCCACAGACATACATCAGTTCTCTTCCTAAGGTTTAAAAATTTTCAAATATTTAACTTCATTTTTATCGGGTCAAAACGGGTTCGGTCAGTTGTAACCGAAAGGTCTGAATAGCCGAATCCAAACAAAAACCGTTGATTTGGTTTTGTGTTTTCGTAAAAATCGAATTTTCGGTTCGGTTTTGGATGTAATAAAACCGAAAAAACCTATCCGGGCTTAATTTATGAATTTTCGTTTTTTTTTTAATTTTGAATGTTAAATAATTTATTAGCATTTAATAAATAGTATAAGCCAAATATTTTCATATAAATGTGTAATAATCAAAATCATAATCAATTATCATTAACTAACAAAAAGATTTATGCCCAAAGTCATTATTTGGGGGACAAAAAAATTCAAGCCCAAATGGTAAAACCGAGTAGCCGAAATAGAACTGGTTTCAATAACTCAAAAACCGAATTTTTGGCTTTTGACTATTTAGTTTGGTATGATCTCAAACCGACCCATGCACACCTCTATAAAATCGACTCGTTTGCATTTTAATAATTGGTCAAAAATTTTTTGTTTTCAGTGTGGACGAACAAGTGTCGGGGACACAATATACCGATATATGACTTCAGGCGGGAAATTTTCACCCGAATACCTACTCGATTGTCTCAACATAGGCTCGGAACACGAGGCACTTGAGTTGGCTGATCGGGTCGAGGCTTCTATATTCACATGGAGACGAAAAGCGTGTGCAAGTTATTCAAAAACATCATGGGAGAAGGTTAAACAACATGTGGCCGAGACAGAACGAGTTGACAAGAATGTCGTATTAGCTGAACGAGCCGACAGTTTGTTGTTTTCGTTAAAGCAACGGTACCCGGAACTGTCACAAACAACACTTGACACAAGCAAGATCCAATACAACATGGTAAGTCTAAATAAAAAAAATTTAAAACATTTTGTTTGTGATTTTTTTAAATTTATGAATTTTATATTTGTATAGGATGTGGGACAAGCAATACTAGAGAGTTATTCAAGGGTGTTGGAAGGTTTGGCATTTAATATTGTTGCTTGGATTGATGATGTTTTGTTTGAAGATAAATCCATGAGAAACCAAGAATCATAAGGCCTTTGTTTTGAAGACACCTTCAATGTAGGCATTTCTTTCATTGTTTTTTTTCGTCGTAAATGGAGTTAACGAAAACGTGTAGAAACTTTCTTTAATGGGTTAAAATGGGTTAGAGTCGGAATGGATGTTTTATGTGGATGGTAGACATTATTAACATTTCCATCCATTTTTTTAATGTATAAATTATTTATGTTTGTGATTTTTGCCGTAATTAACCATTTGTTGGATTTACTTAAGAGCTAGCAGAAATAAAAATAAACATTGATACGAGTTAGGAGGTGTATGGTGCAAGATTTATAATTATTGCCATCACATACACACCCAATTTTTTTTGTTAAAAACTTTTGAAACTACCCACAATACTTGAGTGGTATTCCTGAGTCAGGATATCAATTGTCCATGCTAATTTTAATGCTCTGGGCCTGACTCGTCCAAGAACACCAACAAAGAGGAAACCCAGAATTATCGTTGTCGTTTAACTTATCGGCTTTTGTTTTATTTTATCTTGGTTTCGGTTTGATTATGGGTTCATTAACCTTTTATTAAATTGGGCTTTTAATGTGTGGTCCATACAAATAGGTAAGAAAAATGAATTTGCACATTGAATGTTGGACATTGAAACTTTAGTTACCAACTTAGCTAAATGACATTTTGCCATTTTGGGCTTATATTATTTAGCTTTACAACAACTTAACAAGTTAGTAGATTTACCAAGGAACAACTAAAGTTAATAATAGTAAATAAAGTGGAATTATAATAATATATATCACTAAATCAAAGTGGTTAAAAGTTTTAAATTCAATAAGTTTATAACCAAAAACACTAAAATTTCTGGTCCTAATCTTCATCATCTTCAATGATAGTTATTGACAATACACATTAAAATCTTGCAAATTTGCAAATGGGACCGTAAGCAATCTTATGCACAAATCAATGAATTATTGCCACGTACAACAAGAAATTCGTATCGTATAAAACTTTAAATAATCTCAATATATGTCAAATTTTGTTTTCATAGACAAACCCATATCTCTGTTATTCTCATCACATATAGACATTTTTGTTATATTTGCATGCATTTTAATTTGCAAAAGCTTAAAAAATTATAATAGACCTTGATATCTCATTTCTCACATTAAAAAAAATCCTCAAAACTCCGTAAATAGCCTATTAAAATAAATTCAAGAATAAATTACATTTAAACTTAACATATTTTATACAATTATAAAAATACAATGAACAACCTCGCATTCTCCCAATGCATGGTAATGGATATATGGTAAATCGTAACCGAACCAAAAAATCAGGTTTAAAAAATATAAATACACCGAATCCTTGATTTTTTTTTTGGTTCAGTTATTTCCCTTTGATTATACCGGTTAATTAATTTACGGATTTTTTTTATTTGACAAGGATGCTTACGTGGATGACGTATGTATGTGGTGTCTTTCCATGGTAACTTATGATTATAATAATAGTTTTTCATCATTCTAGCATAACACATATAGTAGTGGTCTTGACATGTGAAAGGGGACGTGACATTTGATGTTTTTTTTATATAATATTTTAGCTATATAATTATTATCTTTACATATTTGATTTATCATAGGTCAAACAAAATAAAATCTTTATGGAATATTGTGTTTCATAATTGGAAAGTTGGTGGAAAGTAGTAATGTGAAGAAGTTAGAAGCCATGTTCCATAAAAAATATTAATCCGTATTGGTGCATAATTTAATATTCAAAGTACCTATTTTGGTGTATCAATTCAATATTCAAAGCATTTGGAAATAAATATGCTAACGAAGTGGGATTTATTATTTACATTATATTATCAAACTAGTGTTACATGTCAACATATGGAAAAAAAATATTGATCCAAGCATAGTTTGTGATTATAGATCAAACAAAGTGTAACAAACAAACATAAAAAGATGAAATTTAAACGCCTGGTAAATATCGTGTACACACCCTCGTCGCCAGTTACATATCTCAACCGATGAAATCCTCGTCGGTTGCCAAGCTTAATCTCCACGAAGAATCGATGATGAAGGTTCCATGTGGTTACTTATTACTCTATTTAGATTGACAAAGGGGTTTGCAAGTGTTTAAAAGTGATAAGTTACTCTTAGTATAACTAAGTATAGTTTCTTATACAATTTTCGTTTTTTTTAATATTATGCGAATCAAGCAAAACTCTAAACATGACTACTAACTTTTTCCTAAACAAATTGTCTGTCTCTTTTGGTATTTAAAAAAAAGACAATTTCATATATACCCTTACAAATAGTGAGAATATCATATATACCCATACAAAACTAAAAATGTCGTATATGTCATTGCAAAGTTATTAATATATCATTTATACCCAATTCACTAAAAAATTATAGAAAAATGACCATATTACCCTAGTTTGGTTAGATGCGATAAAAGGTTAATACTGTAGAGCATTAGATTCAATAAATCTTCGAATAATTTGCAATTTTGAAGAGGTGACGAGAGACGATTTGGTTCTCGTTAAAGGCGAGAAAAGTCGAATAAAATTAAAATAATAATATATGGTATAAATGCATTATGTAATTGGAAGGGGTAGAATGGTATATTCGTTAAAATGAGCATATATGTAAGTTAATTTGTTTGAAAATAACGATAAAATTGGTCATTTACTAAATTATTATTAATAGATAGGGGTATATATGATACTTTGAATGTTTTTTAAAGACATATATGATATTTTAGTTACTTTGTAAGGACATATATGATATTTCAAGTTTTACTTGGGTATATATGATATTTATGTTGTTTATAGGGGTATATATGAAATTAATTCTTAAAAAATGAAAATTGGATATCAATAATCCAAACTATTGACTATTGGCCAATAATAATCCTAACTAACAATCTAACCGGTGACAGTCCCAACTTTCAGTGTTGTTACCAATAACAATCTCAGTCTAATAAACCGTTAACTCCGCTAATTATAATCGTTAAATGACCGAAATACACTTCACTAACAAATAAATAATAATAAATAAAATTTACCCTCTTTACCTATTTATTAAAATCTTTTTATTTCTTCCTCATAAATCACTATTCCGGTCATCTCCGACCTGCCACCATCTCCGGCCCGCCACTGTCAACAACCATCTCAGTTAACAGCTCAGTCCTCTACTACCATCATCTTCGCCCATCACCACCACGATTTTCCGGTGAAGGAATTCTGATCGGTGGTGGTTTTGCGGTAGTTACAGGGCGGTGTCCGTGGTTGTCGAACATTAGATAAGCGACGGCAACATGACTTCGGTGGCTATTAATGACCAGATCGATGGCAACTGTTTTTGTTGGTTCATGCGGCTGAAATGGTAACGGTTGTCAAGACCATATCTGTATCTTTCCGGGGTCATTGTCACAGCCCGATCTAAAGGATGTTGTAGGTGATGTTAAGGTTCCGCCCGTACCCAGCGGCGGGTTTGGTTTTCCGGTGTGGATGATGGTGAGGGGCAGACGAACTAGTGTGTTGCCGGAGATGGTGAAGGTAACAGTGGCCGGAGATGGCGACCAGAATGTGTGCGGGTATTTCGGTCATTTAACACAAATTTAACGATCATAGTTAACGGAGTTAACAGTTTATTAGACTGAGATTGTTATTAGTAACATCACTGGAAGTTGGGACTGTCACCGGTTAGATTGTTGGTTAGGATTATTATTGGCTAATTGTCAATAGTTTGGATTATTAGTATCCAATTTTCCTTAAAAAAAAGGTAAATGCACAAATTTTCACTTTGGTTCTATAAAAGTAACAGGTTTGACGTCAAATTATAAGTAACAAATTTGGGATATGTGGTTCGGTTTTATATCAAATATAAGTCATAAGGCTAAAATTATAAGTTTTTTGTTAAGTCGAAAAAATAAAAATAAATAAATAAATAAAACCTTAAAAATTAAAAAAAAAAATGAAAATGAAGAAGTTAGAACTTGACACAAAAGTTAAACAAGAGATCCCAAATTTGTTATTTCTTAAAGTTAGATCCCGAAGGCCAAATCTATTACTTTTGACCAACCAACAAGACCATTTACGTAATTAACTTTTAAAGCACCTGAAGAAACACTAACCGAACCCCGGGCAGGTTACTGGTAACCTGGGGGTTGGAGAGATGTTTCCCACGAGGGGTTAGACCCTTGGAAGATGGTTCTTCTGATAACCTGCAAAACAGACACCGTGAGCTCGTCACTGAGAAGGGGGGGGGTTCCTCCTTGTGACCACCCTCCGGCGTGAGAATCAGACTAGATTGCTCTTTAAATATAAAAGTATATTAAGAGATCGCTAGAGCAGATATCAGGTATATTATGATGATAATGTAATAAGATATGATGAGATAAGATGATCATACCATTTGTGGTATTTATAGCCGAAGGTAGGTTTCCAAGGGGTTTAGCCGGCCCAACACGCTACCAACTGTAACCTATGCACGTGCCCTGCCTGTGAGTGGTGGATAGGTAGCGGCTGACACAGAGCAGGCGTGTCGTGCACTCTTCCTCTTCTGCCAACTACAGGCTAGGCACGTGGTATGGCAGGAGTTGGTGGGTAGGCGGCGGCTATTGGTCACAGTGCTGTGGCGTGCTGTCTGCCATGCTGCTGTCAGTGAGCTGTCGCATCTCTGATCAGATCTTTTGTCCATACCTCGTCAGGTACAGTAAAAGATCCTTCAGTATACGGACTGGCTTATTTGGGCGGGAGTATTCCCCCTCCCGCCTCTGTGCGGGATTGCTCCCGGCTTGGCTCATTCCTTCAGGTGACACTGAACGATTGAGAGCTAAGTGCCTTGTGCGTGTAGCCATGCTGCGCGGGTGGCCTTCCCTCATGGCTTGTATCCGAGGCTGCGGGAACAGGCGGAGTCCTTCACCATGGGAGGCATTTCCTGCGGGACCAGCTTGCATACTGCGCGTAAGGACGTCACTTCTCTGAGCATGGTTGGTCCTGCGGATCCAGTTGGTCTCTGCGCAGACGTCCCTGTTTAAGGTGAGTCTTGCGGGTCCAACTGGGCTCTGCTGGGACCTACCTCTTCAAGTCCCCCCAGTCCAATGTTCTTCTCATGAGTGTTTAATGAAGTGAGGTGAACTTTTGGACTTGAGCAAAGGGTTTTGAAAAGGGGTTTTGTAAGGTTTTCCATGGGGATTCTTTCCGCGGAAGTCCTTGTCACTTTGCAGAAATGCCCGAGTTTCCTGCTTGGTCTTTGGGTATGATGCGGGTAGGTCTGTAACCTCCTCGCAAGTCAGGAGCATTGAGTCCCAGTTGTATGTATTTTCCATGAGGTTTTGGTAGTTTTGAACATAGTGATCAATTATGTTAAGACCACCAATTCCATCCTGGAGCTTCAAACAACGTAGTTCTCGATGTTCCCGCTATGCGGGGATGCTATTTCCGTTTCCGCAAGCATTGCCCAGAAGATCCTTCTTGGTTTCAATTCCCAGCGGAGCGCTAGGTATGTGAAGGGTTTTGCCTTAACACTGTACCTGCGCTCGTCTTACGGTTACTTTACTCTCAAGGTATTCCTGGCGTCAATTCCCTGCGGGTGCTAGGTATGTGAAGGGTTTTGCCTTAACACTGTACCCGCATCCGTCTTACGGTTACTTGTTCACCAAGGTTCTTGGCTTCAATTCCCTGCAGGTGCTAGGTATGTGAAGGGTTTTGCCTTAACACTGTACCCGCAGCCGGCTTACGGTTACTTGTTTGCCAAGGTTTATTTGGCTTCAATTCCCTGCGGGTGCTAGGTATGTGAAGGGTTTTGCCTTTACACTGTACCCGCATCCGTCTTACGGTTACTTGCTTGCCAAGGTTTATTTGGCTTCAATTCCCTGCGGGTGCTAGGTATGTGAAGGGTTTTGCCTTTACACTGTACCCGCATCCGTCTTACGGTTACTTGCTTGCCAAGGGGTAAGGGGTATTTTCCCGCTTACTTTTTAATACTTTCGAAGTTTGAATTTTGAAATTCGAAGAGTTGGTGAAAAGATAAACCTCTGAAACGTCGTGCGACGGTTTCTTCTGACTGTGTCAGGACGTGCAGGAAGTTATGGTGACGTGACAGAACATGGTCATTCCAGTCGCTTTTTTAGGCGCGTGGGAGCGATTTTTCGGGCGCGTGGCCGCGAATTTACTGGCACACGTCCTTTCAACAGCTGTTGCCAGCTTGCTTTTTGCCACGTGTCATAGTTTCATTGCACATTTGATTTTTCTCTCCTCCGCATTAAATTCACCGCATTAATTGCGATTACTATATAAAGGGGGAGAGGGTTATTTGCAATTCACACTTTCCACTTTCATCTCTTCTTCTCAAGTAATTTCCGGCAAACTTTTCTGTTCAGTAAAGCATTACCCTGAAATCTCTTTTCGTCTTTCTTCCACCATGTCTTCTCATGATGCTGATGACCAGAAGACTGCTGGCGAATGCCAGTGCTCTCTTCCTGTCGATCTGTACCAGTATATCATCAGGAAGTTCATGCTCGAGTCTCTCGAGCCTGAGTTTCCTGAACCCCACCATACTGTGTACGATGCCCCTAGTGGCAAGATCGGGGTTTATGCTGCATTCTTTGTCTACGGGAACCTTAGGTTTCCGTTGACAAAGTTTGTGTACCGTGTCCTAGAGAGGCACGGTGTGCACCTGACAGAGGTGCACCCCATGGCCATTGCCAAGGTCCGGCACTTTGAGTGGGTGTGCCGGATACTGGGCCTTGAGCCCCTCGTTGATCGCCTGATGACCTTCTATACATGGAGGTGCATCCAAGGGTGGTACACTCTTACAACCCGTATCAAGGGTTTAAAGATTTGTACCACCGAGCGGAGTCTTCGCTCATGGAGAAGAGAGTTCTTCTTCATATCCGCTCGCGCCATCCCCATCGCCATGAAGTTCAAGAATGGCCAGGCACTTCCGAACCTTCCCGCCCTCAACTACGAGGAGGCGGAATGGTTCTCGAAGATTTCCCGGGTCCAGTCCCCGGTTTTCCGTTTTCCGGAGTCGGCGATGGTGATGTTGGGGATGAGCCGGGTGTGGAAGGCGGCGAATGCGGATAAGGTTCCGATCGTCCTTGAATATGGTTCGAACTCTGTCCCTTATGGTACGTCTTGTTTCATTTTGCTGACTTCGATTTTTACTAACTTTCTTGTTGATTTCAGAGGGGAACGATCTTCAGTCGCTCCTGAACCCGCGGGAGGAAGATGGTCCCGCGCGGATGGGTACTCGTGCTCTGGACGAGAACGAGTTGCCCATCTTAGAGCAGACCGCGGGTCGGTTCGTGGAGGTTTACCCGCCAGGCCAAGAGATCCTGAGCCACCGACGGCCAGGTAAGCCTATCTTCTACCCTGAACCTCTCAATGCTGTGCCTGCTGCTGGAGTTCATGACATTTCTTCTTCTGAGGAATCCGCAGAAGGTCCTCCACTGGTGCGGAAGAAAAAGGCTGCCGTCGGGAAGGGCAAGGAGAAGGTGGCCTCTACGGCCGACCCGGTAATCCTATCTGACTCGGAGTCAGATAATGCAGAGGTGGCGGGGAAGCCCGGTGGTGAGGAGACCACCGCTCCGGAGGCTGCAGGTGTTACCTCCGGGGAGGCAGCGACGACGACGGTTACCGGTGTCAAGAGGCCGACTCCATCGGGTTCGCCCCCGCTCGTCCGTGCGTTCAAGCTCAAGAAACCCCGTGAGTACCCCCATAATTCTTGTCTAGATTTGTTGTTTCAAATAAATTTTTCTAACACTTTTGCTTGTGCAGGTGTGGATGTTGACGCATTCCAGGGTGGAGTTGGAGCATGTATTCCCCCGCCAATGACGGTAGGCTCGGTCAGCCTTCCCGAGGCGTCGACCCAGGCGTCTACGCCTGCTTCCGCTGGTTCCAGCCTTCCTGAGGCTGTTCCCGCTGAGAAGGTGTCTCCGCCGGCCGTGAGTGCAATTTTTACAGCATCTTTCACGGAGCCGGCGGTTACTGTTGCTGAGGAGGTGGCGCCAAACATGGCTACCACAGCGGCTGCCACTATACCTGCGCCACCGGCACCGACGGCCGGACCATCAGGTATGCGCCAGGCTTTCCGCCGATCTATGCCACCTTCCCGTCTGCCTGACCTGTTGGATGGATTTCCTTTAGGTTCAGGTGATGGGTTTGGCGGCTATCGGCCTGTTATTGACCCTACAGGTACGTAGGGTTCTTTTTTCCTTATATATTTTTATCATCTTTTCCTAACTGCCTTTGCTTCTTTTGCAGTGTCGGATTCCAATGAAGTGTATGTTCCAAGATGGAACATACGCCGAGGAACAACCCTTCGCACCCCTGTGGAGTGCGTGGACTGGGCTCGCCACGCTGCTCCTCATGGTGCGTTGGGGGAAGCCATGGCTAGCTACCAAGAGGGTAGGCTAACCAATGAGCTTCGGGTTCTCCAGGCCCGAACGCAGCCCCGCGTCGAGCTGCTTTGTCGTGAAAACGACAAGTTAAAAGCAGCTCGCGCCAAAGATATATCTGAAGCGCGGGCTCTTCGGGAGGAGAACCGGCAGTTGGCCGCTGCCGCAGCCGAGAAGGAGAAGGCATTCAAGGCCCTCGAGGTTGAAGTCCAGGCGCGACTCGAGGCCCGCTCCAAGGCTGCCCAAGCTGTGAATGAACAGCTTCGGCTGGCCAAGGAGACTGCGCGAAACTCAACTGAGAGGGCTGCCAAGGCTGAAGCTGTTGTTGAGCCGCTTCGCGAAGAGAATGAGCAGCTTAAATGCAAATTAAAGGCTCTTCAGCATTCTCATGACGCCTTGGCAATGAAAGATGCCAAGAAGCTGCAGGAGATCCTTGACCAGAGGGGGGTGCTTGACCGCACTGAAAGGAAACTCAAAAGCGTCGAAGAGGCTGCCGCCAAGGAAGTTCAACTTGCCAACCTTGATAAAAACGGAGCCGAACGTGCTTACAAAGAAAGTCAAGCTACCTTCCAATGGCTGCTTCGAGAAGCGTTGCCTCAGGTATCTTTATCTTTTTCTTTACGCTTTCCGCTCGTAATTAGAAAATGTTCTAACTTGTATTCTTTTGTAGGTTGCGCGTCGGGTCCTTTCAGAGACCTCTTATGACGATGCGATGAGCGCAGCCCTCAACGCTTCTCATGAGGATGGGGAGAAGACTGGCTTCCTGCTTGGTCTAGGGTTTGCTGAGAGAGGCTTTCCGCCCTCCAACTTCCCTTTATTCAATGTTAATACTGAAGCTGCTTATGACCAAGCTGTGAACCAGTACGCTGCCTTCCCGCATCCAGTGGTGGAGAAGGTGAATGAGGCTGCTGCTGCTGATGATGGGCTAAACATCCTTAAGGCTTTCCTTGGGCAGCCACGCTCAGACGGTGCTGGTCCAAGCGGAGGTGGCCCTGAAGCCTGATCCTGAAGATCTCTTCCCACCGCTAGGATAGACTTAGCTTTGTATAGATTTCTTTTAGGCGGGTAGTTACCCGGCCACTGTTGTAATACATCATTGAAATATTAATCTTTTTGCGTATAAGACTGTTATTTCCTTCTTTGGGTTCCTTGCTTTATAAACTTATGGCTTGCATGTTTAAATTAGCAATTTTCCAAGTGTTCAGAATAAGAACCTTTGAACGTGGTTGATAGTGGGTTAAAGTTTCGCTTCCTCCTTCGTGATTGTGCGGGTAGAACCGTCACTTGCACTTGGTAGGATGGCTAAACTTTAACTTTTATCTAACCTGCGTGCTGGTTTTTCTTACTTTTTTAGGATAAGTTAACCTTTGAACGTGGTTGATAATAGGTGTGAAGTTTTGCTTCCTCTTTCGTGATTGTGCGGGTAGAACCGTCACTTGCACTTAGTAGGATGGCAGAACTTTACCCTTATCTGACCTGCGTGTAGGTTTCTCATCTTTTGAGGATAAGTTAACCTTTGAACGTGGTTGATAATAGGTGTGAAGTTTTGCTTCCTCTTTCGTGATTGTGCGGGTAGAACCGTCACTTGCACTTAGTAGGATGGCAGAACTTTACCCTTATCTGACCTGCGTGTAGGTTTTTCTCATCTTTTTAAGAATTTTGTTTTGAACCGTTCGACGCGCGGTTGTCGATAGGTTATTATTCAGTTTCCTTAATGATTCATGCGGATAGACCGGCACTTTCATTTTTGGGTGCTGAACTTTTTCCCCTTCAACTGACCTGCGTGAAGGTTTGTCACGTTATTGGGTTCGTGCGGGTAGGACCGCCTTCCCATGCAATGACTTCACGTAATTATGCGGTGAAAAACCGGCATATTAGTGTTCAGAAAAGTATAAATGTAAAATCATCAGCTTCGATATTCTTAAAGAGAATCATTTCCATTAGAAGTGGCTCTTGGCCTTCTCTTTACAAATTGGAATTGATTACATGCAAACTGTGTAATTGAACTCCCTTCCATGTTGGGATGGGAGTGCCATCGAGCCGATACGCACCTGGTTCGGGATCTCGTTCTTTACGCAGCATGTAGTCTTGATTTTGAAGCTGAAATTGGTTCGTGTTTTCCCCAGCTGGGGTTCTATACGCACTCGCCTGCCTAGCTTTTATTTCGCCACGAGGTGTGCGAGCGTCCCATCTCTGACGAATGTTTCGACCATGTCTTTTACGTCTATGCATTCTTCGGTGTTGTGGCCTTTTGTTCTGTGATAGTCACAGTACTTGCTCCGATCAGCATCGTGACGATGCCGGATTACTGGAGGCTTTGGCCATGGGAGCTCCTCAGTAGCAAATATGTCAGTGACGCTTTTGGTAAGTGGCGTCCACCTGGAGTTCCGGTGCGGCTTTACATTATCCCTTTCACCCAATCGGTGCTGTAAGCCGGATGAGGTGTCAAAGTTTAACCTTGACTGCCAAATGCCTTGCTTCCGTTTTTTGTTCAATCGGGCGGTGAGGACGTTGTCCTCTCTCGTCCTCTGGGTGTAAAGGTTTGTGTTCTGCGGAAGGTCTCTACCCAGTTGCTTCTCCGTTTCCGCATAGCGTTTGGCTGCTGTCATGATGCCATCCCATGTGGATGGCATTCCATCTTTACCCGTTAGGGTGCGGATAAGCTCTGGGTCTTGCGCGCCCTGGATGAAGGCTGCGCGAACAAGATCCTCGCTGATATTGCCCAAACTTAACTTCTTTGAGTTGAAGCGAGTGATGAAGTTTGGAAGAGATTCATCTTCTTCCCGTGTGCATTTGAGGATTGTCCATTGCTCCTCGGTATACTTTCGCTGCTGGCTGAAGTGTTGGCTAAACTTCTGCTGGAAGTCTGCCCAGTCGTAAATGTGGTTAACCGGTAAACGATCGAACCAAGCCCTAGCAGCCCCCACCAGCGTCATTTGGAACATGTAACACCACGTGGGTTCCGTCCAATTGCTAACGGTTGCCTCCGCTATGAACCTGTTCAAATGATCGTCTGGATCAGATATGCCGTCATATGTGCCTATGTTAGGCATTTGTTTAGCACTTTTCGGGGCAATTGCTTCAGCAATGTCCCTTGCAAATTTGGACGTTCCTGCATTTGTAACGTTTGGTCTGAACGTTTTAGAGAAGTCTCGCGGACTTCCATCTATGCTTTTTGGTTTGAAGGCTTGTCCAAAATACCTTTTCGGTTGGGTTTCCGTTTCTTTACGCTTCCCTTTTGCCTTATGACGAGGGTTCGCGTCGGAGTCGGATTCCTCCGAGTCATCCTCCCAGTATTCGAATTCGTCGGCCTGTTGCACGGAACGCAAGCGTTCATTTAACTCAGCCTGGAATTCCTTTTGTCGTGCCTCCGCCCATGCCTTGACTTCGTCGAGAGTCTGGCGGGGGAGTCTTCGTTTTTCAAACTGGGTATCGGTGGATCCCAGTAGGCGGTCATTTACTGCACTTGCCCCTGCTTTAGTAAGTGGGGTAGTGTTCGTAAAATTTACTTCACTTGCTCCGGCTTCGGTAGCCGGAGTAGTGTTTGTAAAAACTGTGTTGCCGGTATTCCCCCCAATAGCTGGGGTTGTGGTTACCGGAATTTCTCTAACCATCTTTTGTATAAAGTTTTGAAAAAACTGGAGAAAATTGTAGTTCTAGCTTTATGCACGGATGGCGCCAATGAAGAAACACTAACCGAACCCCGGGCAGGTTACTGGTAACCTGGGGGTTGGAGAGATGTTTCCCACGAGGGGTTAGACCCTTGGAAGATGGTTCTTCTGATAACCTGCAAAACAGACACCGTGAGCTCGTCACTGAGAAGGGGGGGGTTCCTCCTTGTGACCACCCTCCGGCGTGAGAATCAGACTAGATTGCTCTTTAAATATAAAAGTATATTAAGAGATCGCTAGAGCAGATATCAGGTATATTATGATGATAATGTAATAAGATATGATGAGATAAGATGATCATACCATTTGTGGTATTTATAGCCGAAGGTAGGTTTCCAAGGGGTTTAGCCGGCCCAACACGCTACCAACTGTAACCTATGCACGTGCCCTGCCTGTGAGTGGTGGATAGGTAGCGGCTGACACAGAGCAGGCGTGTCGTGCACTCTTCCTCTTCTGCCAACTACAGGCTAGGCACGTGGTATGGCAGGAGTTGGTGGGTAGGCGGCGGCTATTGGTCACAGTGCTGTGGCGTGCTGTCTGCCATGCTGCTGTCAGTGAGCTGTCGCATCTCTGATCAGATCTTTTGTCCATACCTCGTCAGGTACAGTAAAAGATCCTTCAGTATACGGACTGGCTTATTTGGGCGGGAGTATTCCCCCTCCCGCCTCTGTGCGGGATTGCTCCCGGCTTGGCTCATTCCTTCAGGTGACACTGAACGATTGAGAGCTAAGTGCCTTGTGCGTGTAGCCATGCTGCGCGGGTGGCCTTCCCTCATGGCTTGTATCCGAGGCTGCGGGAACAGGCGGAGTCCTTCACCATGGGAGGCATTTCCTGCGGGACCAGCTTGCATACTGCGCGTAAGGACGTCACTTCTCTGAGCATGGTTGGTCCTGCGGATCCAGTTGGTCTCTGCGCAGACGTCCCTGTTTAAGGTGAGTCTTGCGGGTCCAACTGGGCTCTGCTGGGACCTACCTCTTCAGCACCATTTAAGTTAGCCTTAGAACCCGAACTTAATACAAAATTGAAACAAGAGATCCCAAATTTGTTATTTCTTTAAAGTTAGGTCCCAAATCTATTACTTAAGACAAACTAACAAGACCTTTGCATAATTAAAAGACCTTTACATAATTAACTCTTTAAAAAATATATTGGTTTTTATTAATCCAAACTATCGTCTTTTAGTCACTGTCGGTCCCAACTAACGAATTGGAAGCTGATGGTCCCAACTTTTAACGTATTTGTTCCTAATGTCCGCGACTAACAGAATCCTAACGCCGTTAGTTGCAGGTTACCGGGAAAACGTTTTTGGCCGAAAAGTCACATTTTTTGCTAAAAAAACACCACCTGAACACCGCCACAACCACCAATTGTATCACCGCCAACCAACCACCACCACCTGAGCACCATAAACCGATTCCGATGATGGTTCTTGGGTTCCAGAGACCTCAATAATTGGGATTTTTACTAGAAAACGGTTCTCTGGGTCCGATACGAAGTTACCAAGATGTTTGGGACGAGTATGTTGAAATTTTTTGGAAAAAAATGTTAATTTCCTGGCAAAAAACGTTTTTCCAACGACCTGCAACTAACGGTGTTAGGATTCTATTAGTCGCGAACTGTTAGAACCAAATGCGTTAAAGGTTGAGGCCGTCAGCAGCCAATTCGTTAATTGGGCTCGACGGTGACCAAAATGTAATAGTTAGGATAAATAAAAACCAATATACCTTAAAAAAAAAAAAGAAAGAAAAAACTATTTTGCAGAGTAAATGAAGATAGTGAACTTACCACTTGATAAAACTACTACATAATTAATATAAGGTTTCAAACTAACCTCCATTTATATATCAAATAAAACTCTTAACACAAGCTGCTACTAACATACAACCTTTATATAAGATTTTACATAAATAGTTTACAAACTAACCTCCATTCATATATCTTTTTAACTATATCAAAGTGACCAAAATCACATAAAATAAAACACACCAAACGAATAAAACCATCTTCCGGGAACTCGATTTCAAACGAATCGAGTTTCACGACCAAGACGGACTGTTACTCGTTCCATCATCTATTAACTAACAAACTCGAAAACGATATCATCCATTATTTCTTCAAATATTAACTCTTCAATCTCATTAACCACCTGACGAGACCCGGTTTGAAGATCCAGCCACGTTCTATTTGTTTCCAACTCGTTTCTCACGAGCGTGTTCAAATCCCGAGGGTGAACCTTACTTAGACGTGACTCGAGCCTCGACCATACCTCGGTTATCAGGTCCATTCCTTTAGGAACGGGCCCGACATTTTGTTTAATAAATGATGACTCGGGAATGAAGCGGTTGCATACGTCTTCAAGAGCTTCATTAGTTGAATCGAATAGAAGCTTTTGGTCGTATTTGGCCCGACCTGAAAACGTTTCCACTTCATCGAATAAAGACCGGGTCGAGTATTTGAACCGATGAAAGCCATCGGGTTTCGAATCCCGACCAGTTTAGGTCCGAGGAAAGGAGCACGGCTTCGACATATTCAAACTCGGACTCCTCGTTATCACCCGAGTCTGTGATTCGTATTTGTTGATTTTCTGAACCGGAAACGAGTTCGTCAAACTGGATGCTTCGCGGTTGAACCGTGACGTCAACTGCGTGTTTCAAAAATTATAAGTTAGCAAATGACAGGAATATTATTTCATATTTATAACATATGCTTACCAGGTGGAGAAATGGTTCTTGCAGGGATAATATCGTCATCTGAAAACAACGGGTCGAGAATGGATGTAGGACTAGGTTTCCCGGGATGTATCTCGTGTTCTTCTGTTTTGGTTGCAAGTGAATGCTCGTGAAGGTTTTGAGGAGAAGATGGCTCATTCTTTTCAGGTAAATCCTGCAAATCGACATGAAGAACGTTTTACGAGTTTAAACGAGCCTATTATTTATTTAAATATGTTAGTTGTATTTAGTTATAATTAGGGTTTTAGCCCATATAGTTGGCTAAAGCCCATGGGCCTTTTATGGGTTGATAGCTAGGGTTTATTTGTGTATAAATAGATGTAGTTGTTTATGTATTTCTTACACCTTCAAGTAATAAACATTACTTTCACTACAACCATCTTCTTTACATGGTATCAGAGCTACGACTCTCGATCCAAACCCTAGCCGCGATCTGACCCGAACCCGAGTCTGACCAGCCGTCACCAGCAGCCTTCAGATCTGAAACAAGCCCCTGCCTTGTTGTTCTGTCCTGTCACGAAATCTTTTTTTTTTTCGACCGTGAAAGTACTGTTCACCGACGGCACTGTTCACGTTGGAATCACTGTTCATCGGAATACTGTTCACGCCGGAATCACTGTTCACCCGGAGACTGTTCATCGCCGGAAATCACTGTTCACGCCAGAAATTACTGTTCACAGCCGGAAGCCACTGTTCGTTTGCCGGAATTTCTGTTCGCTGCCGGAATTACTGTTCGCTGCCGGGATTAACTGTTCACGACGATTAACTGTTTACGCCGGAATCTGTTCCCGCCCTCCACCCGCACTTGTTACTGTTCACAGTCAATTTTCAGTTTCGTGTATCACTATGGGCGAAAATACATACATGTATACATTTACTAAAGAGGAGCATGATCTTATTCAACGGTTTCTTACCTCCCAGTTGCCTCATCCTCAAACCAGCTCGGCACATTCAGGTAAACCTTCTAGCCTTGACTTATCATGGGTGATTGATTCTGGAGCCACACATCACATGACTGGGAATCGGGGTATTTTTTCTAGTCTTCAAAATGTTTCCCATGCACCGGTACGTTTTGCCGATGGATCTTCATGTCCCGTTCTCGGCATAGGATCCATCAGTAACTCGGAAAACCTAAAACTGTCTTCTATCCTATTTGTTCCTAAATTTCCTACCAGTCTTTGTTCAGTGAGTCAGATTACCAAACAAAACAACTGTTCTGTGGCCTTTTACCCAACTCACTGCGTTTTTCATGAACTAGGAACAAACCGGGTAATTGGTACTGGTTTTGAATCAGGAGGTCTCTATCGTATATCCCCGTTTTCGCATCCTGTAGCAAACTTATGTGATTCCGCTGTCAGGGAGGCTCACTGTCGGTTAGGTCATCCCTCTACAGCGGTTCTGAGGCAAATGCGACCAGATTTACCACTTTCATCTTTTAATTTTCATTGTGAGTCGTGTCAACTTGGTAAACATACCAGGCGTCCCTATCCCCCTAGGGTGCCCAATCGAGTCAGTTCTTGTTTTGAACTGTTGCATTCTGATGTATGGGGTCCTTGCCCTATCAAATCTACGTTGGGTTTTGAATATTTTATTACCTTTATTGATGACTATTCTCGCACTACTTGGGTTTATTTGTTGAAATCTCGTAGTGAGGTATTTTCCATATTTCGAGAATTTAATGCTTATGTTCAGAACCAATTTAACACCACCATTAAAACTTTTCGATCTGATAATGCTAAAGAATATTTTTCCACCGACTTTTCTTCATACTTAAAAACCAACGGCATTATTCATGAATCATCGTGTGCTTATACATCTCAACAAAATGGTGTGTCTGAACGCAAAAATCGTCACATATTGGATGTTGCTCGCACAATCATGATCCAATCACGTGTTCCTCATCGTTTTTGGGGAGATGCCGTTCTCACTGCCACATATCTGATTAACCGCATGCCCTCAACCGTTCTTCATGGTAAAACACCGTTTTCTGTACTATTTCCCAACGATGATCCATTTCCTCTCGCACCTAAAGTATTTGGTTGCGTCGCACTATGTTCATGACCATAGTCCAAAAACCATCAAACTTGATCCCTGAGCCATTCGTTGTGTCTTTCTTGGTTACTCACGGGTTCAAAAAGGGTATCGATGCTATAGCCCATCACTTCACCGATACTTTACCAGTGCCGATGTCACTTTTCACGAGTCTCCTTACTTTCTCGAGTATTCCACTCCTGTTTCTGACCCGTTTCCCGACCTCGATATACCCACATCTCCCTTCATCCCCACCATTCCTGTGTCAATTCCTTCTACCGATCCAATCTCTACTGATTCTGACCCACCGACAGAATCTCCGCCACTGCTTTTCACATATGCTAGGCGGGGTAGGGGTCAAACATCAGCGACTCTTGATTCATACCCTGGCCACGACCCCGAAATACCCTCCGATACTCCGTCTACATCCGAGCAATCCACACCTCTCACTAATACATCCTTACCCGATCCAACAACCTCTGATACACCCGTTTATGATCCTCCTGGTGCCCCACTTCCCGATATACCTATTTCCTTTCGCAAGGAACCCCAGAAATGTACTCGTTACCCAATTCAGGACTATGTTGCCTACACCCACCTATCTCCTGAATCTCATGCGTACACCACTACCCTTGATTCCTACCCGATTCCCAAGAATGTGACGAGCGCTCTCGCTCACCCAGGATGGAGACAGGCTATGGAAGATGAAATTGGGGCTCTAAAGTCCAATCATACATGGTATCTTGAAACACTTCCTAAAGGGAAGCGTATTGTTGGTTGTCGTTGGGTGTTTACGGTTAAACTACACCCGGATGGCTCCTTACACCGCTTAAAGGCTCGGTTGGTTGCAAAAGGGTATTCTCAGGCATATGGCATTGATTACGATGAAACCTTCTCTCCGGTTGCTAAAATGTCATCTGTCCGTATTTGTATCGCTCTTGCTGCCATTAATCATTGGCCGCTCCATCAGCTTGATGTCAAGAACGCCTTTCTTAATGGTGTTCTTGAGGAGGAGGTATATATGGAGCAGCCCCCAGGGTTCGTTGTTGAGGAGGAGGCCTCGAAAGTTTGTAGACTACGTCGTTCTCTATATGGTCTTAAACAGTCTCCCAGGGCATGGTTTGGTCGATTCTCTAGTGTTATGGGACAGTTTGGGATGACTCGGAGTGCCTACGATCACTCTGTCTTCTTTAGACACCAGAAAGGAAAGAGGATTATCGTAGTTGTTTATGTGGATGACATTATAATCACAGGTGATGACGAGGTCGGGATTATCGAACTCAAGCAGTTTCTTCAGTCTCAGTTTCAGGTCAGCGACTTAGGTCGATTGAGGTATTTCCTTGGCATAGAAGTATCCCGCTCTCCACAAGGAATACTTCTCTCCCAACGAAAGTATGTTCTTGATATGTTAACTGAATGTGGCTTACTGGGTTGTAAACCTGTTGATACCCCAATGCTTCCTACAAAGAAACTCCTACCAAAGGAAGAGATCCAATGAAAGATCCTGAGCGATACAGACGGTTGGTTGGTAAACTTAATTATTTAACCGTCACACGACCGGATATCTCCTTTACTGTCAGTGTTCTGAGCCAATTTATGGCTACACCATACACCGGTCACTGGGATGCTGCCATTCGTGTCTTAAGATATCTTAAGACCTCACCTGGCTTGGGTATATTATACTCTGATCAGGGTCATTGTCGTGTAGGTGCCTTCACGGAAGAAGGAGATGGTCGGATATCAGGGTTCTCAGATGCAGATTGGGCAGGTTGTCCGATTTCTCGACGATCTACCACCGGATATTGTGTGTTTGTTGGAGGAAATCTTGTATCATGGAAGAGTAAGAAGCAACACACGGTTTCCCGGTCGAGTGCCGAATCGGAGTATAGAGCCATGGCAGATGTAACATCAGAGATGACATGGGTTCGTCGTCTTCTCAGAGAGCTCGGGGTTGTTTCTAATGACTTGATGAGGTTATACTGTGATAGTCAGTCAGCCATTCACATAGCCAAGAATCAAGTATTTCATGAGAGGACAAAACATATTGAGGTCGACTGCCACCTTATCAGAGATCGAGTAGTAGGCACACAAACTGATCCTCCTTCCATTCAACCAGTTCATGTGAAGACAAATATTCAGCTAGCAGACATTCTAACTAAACCGTTCCGGAAAGCTCAGATAGATTTTATTTGTAACAAGTTGGGCATGATTAACATCTATGCTCCAACTTGAGGAGGAGTGTTAGTTGTATTTAGTTATAATTAGGGTTTTAGCCCATATAGTTGGCTAAAGCCCATGGGCCTTTTATGGGTTGATAGCTAGGGTTTATTTGTGTATAAATAGATGTAGTTGCTTATGTATTTCTTACACCTTCAAGTAATAAACATTACTTTCACTACAACCATCTTCTTTACAAAATATACTAACTTTTATTTAATAATATATTACCTAATAAATATTATTATTATTATTATATATTTATATAAGTATATGACTATGATAAAAATAACTAAATAATATGCATTATGTTATACAAAAAATTATAATTATATATACACCAATAGTTATATATCTATACTTCTATACTCTCTAATAAAAGACTACAAGTTTTGCCACTTGTCACTCCTACATTAAACCTCACCCTTTTTAACAAATTTATAACAGTAAAATAATAGTTACCATTTTTAGAATTTCTTACTTTAATATTTACTTCTTATTTTTTTTCAACATTTGATATTTATAATTGTCTTTTACTTTAAAATTGTTTTAATGACTATTGGTATAACAACTGTATTAATAGTGTTTAACGGATTTATTGTTTTCTTTTATACTGATTATTTATTCAATATTGTATTTTCAAGAACTACTCGTGTAATACACAGGCCTCAAACTAGTTTATAAATAAATTATAAACAAGTGGAACTCGATCTTTTGACATAAAACTCGAAACGAGCAAACCTTGAGCTCCGTTAAATTAAATGAGCAGAGCTCAAGCTCGATGGCTCGTTTAAAATCGATAAATTTGTGAATTACCGGTTCCAAGCTCTCAGAAGGTCGACCTTCAGTAGCAGAATCACGGGGTTCACACTCTTCCGGTTGCTTTTCGTGTTCTTTATCATATAAAGACGATTTTATACTCTCTTGATCCCCTGTACATATAGTGAAGAGTTTGACCACGAAAGTCAACGCATAACGTTTTATTTGAAAGTAAACCGAAACTTAAGAAAGAAGAGTACCTTCACGAGTGACAACTTCAAGAACCTCAGCTTTCCTTACAGGGTTTTCAACAGTCTCGGCCGGTTGACTTTTGTTGACCACAGGTCTCGGTTGACCTCGAGGACTTGTACATGGAGAATAGTAATTGTACTCTCGAAGAGACAAAATCCTCCCGAGACTTCTCGGGAGGGGCGTGAGGCTTCTCTTCATTGACTCGGCATCTTCATCTCCACTCGTCAGCATTTCAGATAAATGTTTCTTAGCCTCGACATAAATGTTTGATATCCGATCATCTGCATTTTCACTTTTAATTTCGTTTACACGTTTAAACCCGTTTGGAACCTTTGCAAATCTTTCCATGTAGAAATGATCTCTATTTGGAGAACACCATCCACTATCAACCGTTTTTCCCGCTCTTTCCCTGGTCCCCGGTGATTGTCGATTTTCAGAATACCCGGGCTTCAAAATGACAATTCTGTCCTTTTCATACGAGGGTAAAATTTCTTGGGACTTACTCTTTCTTCTGTGGATCTTTCGGTGTTTATGGGTCAAGGGTTCTTCTGACTCTTGACCCTTTGACTTTGACTTTGACTTCCGGTCTTCTTTTAGCAAAATCGAGTTTTGATCTTGAAGGATTTTCAAGAACATTTCTTTATTTGAAGTCAACATTTGAAACATCTCTTTTGAACGGTGGAACTTCTTGCGGTCCACGTTTCTTGATTTCTCGTTCAGCAAAGCCTCAATGGCTGCAATAAGCTTTTCTTCGACTATGGGAAAAGACCCTTTTGCCCCTGTTCCAAGATCACCATTCTGTCCGTTCCTTTTTCGGTAAATTAATAAAATTTCTCTCACGAGAGCTTCAAGATCACGATACTGTGAGGTTTTCTGAGCTTGATGACTAATCGAGGTTTCCTCATCAAAAGATTTCTTTAATGTTTTAGATATATTCTTGCGTTCGTGGCTTTTTCTGGGCTTCAGATCTTGCTCAATGAACATGTTTTCTTCAGTAACTTCATTTACTCTCGTCCTCCTAAGATCATATGCCGGTTTGTTCGCCTTTTCGATATCCTGAGGATCAGTCAAGAAAACCATTTTTGTCAAAAAAAAAAAATTCGGTTTTGTGGGTCCCACAGTCATGTCATGTCTTTGTAACAAAATAATCAAGATTATCAAAGTAAACATATAACATCTTCTGTATGAACCGAAAACTAGACTAAAGTTTGACTTCACATATGGCTGTACAAAAGTGTTTGACTTTTGACCATTAGTCAAAGTGTTAAACATCTAAAAGAGGTGATAATAACAGAATCTTCAAATTTTACAGTAATAAAAAAACTGAATTTGTTCGATTTTCTTGAATAGTTTTAAAAAGTCAAACTCGTAACATCCTATACCTGAATGCTTGGATGCATCTCCTGCCAATCTGTAGGAAAATCTGCTTCTGATGTGGAATATGGAGGACCATAAAAACACAAGAAAATTACAAGTTATATGACCAGGTCACAAGCCAGTAAATTTATTCATAAACTAGAACTCGGAATTTGGGTGAGTTGGGTTACGGGTCAAACTGGGTTCGGGTCAAATACTTACGGTCTTCTCTTTTTTGAATTTTAATACACTTTAGACGACTTTCGACCGGTTTGACCCGTTTCTATCTCAAGTCTTAACTACATTTTTAAAAGTTCAACCTCTTAAGGAAAACATACACAAACAACATAAAGTATTACCATAAGTAAAATCGTCGTATCTTCTACGATTTGAAAGCAGCCTTCTTGGAGTCCGACCAAATCGGAAGTCAAACATGCTAATAATTCCCCACATACAACCTGATGTGTCTTTCTTTTGTCGGGCAGAACGTTGTTGTGATTTTTTTGCCATGATGAAATCGAGATCCTCAAACAGTATCCTCAATTTTTTATCTGACAAACAAAGATGATAAGCCTGATAAGAAAGAACCAATGTGAATACAAGCTCAAATCACTAGAAATGCTGTTAATGGATGCATCTTATGGTGAAAATGTGATAACTAAGAAGTTTTTGTTTATATATTTGACTCAAGAAACGAGTGATTAGCATTTTGAATCACTCGGCCAGATGTTAGTCTTTAATGGCATGTATAGATGTGGAAAATTAATTATGAATCTGATTTGCTGATCTTTTCGTATCATAATAATTAATATATTACTAATCAGAGAAACAGATATAGAATTGCTGCAAGAAAACTGATTATTGATTCATAATTTCAAAAAGACATCCAAATATCCCTCAAAACATCCAAACTATGTACAAAAATGCAAAATATAAACTTATTGGCAGAAACAAAGTTTTTAACAATTTTTTGAAATACATAAGTTGGAGGGTTGGCAGCATAGCAGCGCATGTTAGTAAAAATGGACAAAGGTAATAAGCTAACGGTTATTTATGCATACTTGCCAACTATAAGGTTTTTTCTTTGCACTTTCGAGAGTAATATAATGGTAACAAGTCAAAGACCAAGTAGAATCGTTACAAATCTTATTCCAATTGTAACTTTAAACAATCAACTTTTTTAAAAAATAATGCAAAAGAAAATTTTAATATTAAAGATTGTTACAAATCTTATCACTATATGAACTTTTCAGTAAAAATCTGCATGATTATTGCTTACTGATAGTCATTTATTTCTATTTCCCTTGCAACGGTTCCTAATAATTGCAACGGTTATAACTTTACACACA
Organism: Bidens hawaiensis; assembly: GCF_021521415.1. Classification (NCBI taxonomy): domain Eukaryota; kingdom Viridiplantae; phylum Streptophyta; class Magnoliopsida; order Asterales; family Asteraceae; genus Bidens; species Bidens hawaiensis. Next base: position 49,915 of record NW_027500394.1, read on the forward strand.
TTTACGATTTACCAGCTATATTTTCCATGTTTTCTTCTAATGTATCGGAAAAACAGAGTTGCATTAAGAAACAGACTACTCGGCTGCATTTTTAGTAAAATACAATGACTACCAACCGTTGATGCTGTCGATGTAAATGCAAAAGTACAAAAATATTAAAAGCTCAATTAATCGTCTACAGAATCCAAAACCATGACTATAAATATGCAGGGATGAGAAAGTACCTAAATTTATAACCTTTTGATGATACCAACAAGAGCAAAACAAGCTGTTCTTCAGACAAGATCACGATGGTCCGAATTTCAATTCTCTGATTTGATAAAGAATCTTTAAAAAAAATCCTTTTTTTCTTCGTTTTACTCGGTCTTGCTTACTAATTCCATTGGATCAATGTAAGGAATCTGATTGCTTGAACAAAGTGATCAACAACTTTCAAGATTTATAAACCCTAAACCACAAATCTTCAAGGGTTTTGACTTATGACCAAACTAAAAGACCATGATAAAGATCAAGCATCCAAGATTTTAATCAAACTCTTAAAAAACCCCAACTTTATTCAATATTTGGGTACCTCAAACTTTCTCAAATAAAATAGGATCTTTTGGTGGATTATTATGAAAAAAAATTTGTCAAAGTTCCAAGATTATACTTCATACAACTTTTGGCAATAACTTAAAAAAAACTATAAAACAAAAAAGGGTTTTTTTTTTCTCAATTGATCAAAAAGAAAGAACCCATATGAATTAAACACTAACCCATTTGAGAAACAAAATTAGGTGTGAATGTGTGGCACCCATTAAACAATGTGGTGGTTGCAATGAAGAAGAAGAATAAGAGAAAATTGACAATCACAGCATTAATATTGTGGGACCATCAACCCATCATTGATCATTCAAGCAAAACCAAGCTAATTCTCACATACACACACACACACAAAAAAACAAGAATCCACAATAAAAATCCAAGCTTTTTAACAATAACCAACAATCTTGATCAAGATTCCACAAAATCAGACCTATTTCAATGTGGGTTTTCAAGAAAATAAGCTAATTCACAATAAAAATCCAAGCTTTTTAACAAAAACCAACAATCTCGATCAAGATTCTACAAAATCAGACCTGTTTGAATGTGGGTTTTTCAAGAAACTTGATAATAATGGAATCAGACACTGACCCACTTAATTTCTTGCAAAAATTTAGGGTTTTTCTTTATGGGTGCTGCTGCAGGCATTGGTAAGTGTTAAAAAGGAGTCAATTTGGGATGAAATATTGGGATTCTGAAGAGGAAAGTGCTTTGTGGTGGGCCCCCAATGGAATCAATTCATGATACACAAAAGCACACTGAAAAATAAACAGATGACATAATCATGAAACAGAATGAGAAAGCTTTGAACTAAAGGTTCTATTGTTTCTCATCTGCAGTTGTATCATCATCATCATCATCATCATCATCATCAATGTCACACACTAGAGAGTATAGTAATGTGCCACAAACAGTGTGACATGTTTATTTTGTTTAGAAAGGTAATATTTATTTATTTATTTAGGTCATCATTCGCTTTAATTTGGAGAGCAAGTTGCTTAATTCTTGTTAAATTATGTTGTTTTAATCGGGCTCACACTGGTTTATGAGTTTGGCTTAAATGTTTCCCGGGAAACCATATTGTCTGCCACTTGACAATCATTGTGCCGTCACAAGAGCAGAACTCTCTGGCGTAACACACGGTGGGACGAAAGTCAGGGTGGGCTCAAGATCCGGGCTGACAAACTCTCTAAGCCTAGTTTAAATCTTTCATTGTTAATATTTATCCAAAATAACACAAATGAATATCGAACTTAAGTCTTCACCGAAAAAAGAACTGAAGTCTTCCTACCACCGGCTATAATTGAAGGATTGTGGACATGTTTATTTAAGTTTGATTAAAGATTGTTGGGATGCACTTGTATTTTAGAGGGATGGAGGCAGGAGTGGTCCTTGATGTTTTTCATTTGATTGTCTACTTCATTCTTTATATTATTATAAATTGCACTCCTTGATTCAATGAATTTTTAATTATATCATTTGTACTTTCTTTTATGATGGTATTTTATTTAATAAAAGTATAATTCTATTTATTTTAATAGCATTTATAACTAGCAAATAATAATGCCATTGTGGTGTGCTTGAATATATTTTTTTCATTGTAAAGGTTCTTTGGTTTTTGGATTACGGTTCCTGTTTGGCTGAAATTCGGGTTTGGTTGATAATACACAGTCGTTTAAAAAAAGATTTTAAATTTAAAATTGATTTTGTAGAAATGTATAAATTGAGTGAATGGGGTTGTTCAAAATGGAGGAAAAGATAGCTACTCATATCAAGGGATTTTCAATAATAATTTAATTTCATTATTATATCTCAAGATTTTATCAATTAACTAATGAAATTATAATCATATTAATAATATTATTATAGAATCGAATTTTTATTCTAAAATCATTAAAGGTAAATAGACCGACTCTCTCCTATGCTCTTACGTGGGGATAATCAGTGACAAATATAGGTGATATGAAGAGGATCAAGGATCTTTCTTACTAGTCGATAAGAGCCAAAGACATAGTAAGTGTAGAGAGAAAAAAAGAGTAAAAGACGTTGAATGACGAATGAACAATGAGTTGAAAGAGAGACCGACTTGTCTTTACATATACATGAAGATAGTTTAAATATTTGTGGTTATATAGAACTAAGTAAGAAAAGGTATAAATAAATAATGATATGGGTTGATTACTTGGGGGGGGGGGGGGTTACTTATTTTTACCAATACTTTATTTTTTTCCTTAATTTACCATTTTTATTTAAACTTTTTACTGTAAAACTAAAACATATGAATCTTGAATGTAATGAACTCATATGTTACTTAGCCAGCTGATTAGATTTCATCATGTCTTCAATTTCTATGATTTAGTTTTCACATGTAAATCGTAACACTCCACTACACCAACACGAGCTTAAGGTTGTCCTTGAGATATCAAATGTTAAGGTTGTCCTTGAGGTATCAAATGTCCTGTGTTATTACTTATATTAGTATAAATTGACACTTAAAATAGATATATGTATATAAGTAAACTATAATTAAATATTTCCTTATATATAACTCACACCATTTGATTGGTGGCAAAGATGGTTTAGTTTTAAAATGGTGGTCAGGGTTCGATCCTTACTAGCGGTGATTTATAAATAATATATTTAGTTGTTCAAAAAAAATATTTTCTTATATGTATGCAAAACAAGTAAACAATTTTCTCTTTTTTTGGCTCCTTAAAATTTTGGGCCCTATATGATTGCACCTCCGCTCATGCACAAGCCCCGCCCTACACGAGTTCAAGCTCTAAACCATATATTTAGCTTTAGAGCTCATGCTACAAACAAGTGGCGTGGTTACAATATTTCTTATCAGTGGGGCAAAAAATGGATGAGACTGTAACAGGTTGGGCCAAGCAAATTACATTAAAGTATTTAAAGTATAGCAATTAAAACTCACAAGATGAAGTCATGGTCATGGCTAATAACAGTAAATTTTAACAATTAAAACTCACAAGATCGATCATAACAATTGATCAATGTAATGAGTTTGTTCGGTTGACCCAGTTAGGTGCAAATAGACATCGAATAATTGAAGAGTTTGGATACGAGTAAATTCATAGTGTTTATTAAACAAAGCGTACGTTAATAGTTTGTTTTTCCTTTCAAATGATTGTATTAACATATTTTGTTAGTTTATCTTCACTGTGTCGATACGAGTCATACGACTAATATTTTAGATTTTTAGATATGCAAGTTGCGCTATGTTTTTAAAGCCTATTTGAGTACCAAATAGCTCATTTGATGTTGTATGCTAGTATTAAATGCTAGTTAATATTTTTTTTAAATGACCAATCAAGAAATTTTATAAAACAAAGAGCACAAAAATCAACATGACACTATCCATGCAAAATATACATACAACCAAACCACCAACAAAAAAAAAACTACCCACCCAGCCCTTACAAAAGATCAAAATTAAAATCAGCCCATCTTTCCCAAGTAAGCTTAAATATTTTGATCTATTCCGAACCCAAAGAAAGCTTAACGTCTTTATTTCTCCTATTACTCTAATTAGATTAGCCACTTTTCCTTCAAACACCATCTCGTTTCCAGCTTTTCAAATACACCACACGGTTAAATTATAGCATGTGGGTTATTAGAATTAACTGCCATATAATCATTTATCTCATTTTTGTATGGTATTGTGCCCATAGTTAGAAACAATGCTTTAAGAGCATAACTCGCTCAATATAAGTGTACGTATGTGCATAGTTGTTGCTAAACGGATACACACATGTTATAGCGTTTGAGATGAATTTTATATCCATCGTAGTGGTAGTTCTCAAGTCATCGGAACTGATCATTACTGAAGAAACACTAACCGACCCCGGGCAGATTACGGATAATCTGGGGGTTAAATAGATGTTTCCCACGAGGGTTAGGTCCGGCAAAGATGGTTCTTCTGATAACCTGCAAAACAGACACCGTGAGCTCGTCACTGAGAAGGGGGGGGGGTACCTCCTTGTGACCACCCTCCGGCGTGAGAATCAGACTAGATTGCTCTTGAATATAAGTGTAGAGAATGACTAGAGCAGATATCAGGTAATATATCAAGATATGAGATATGAGATAAGATATAAGATCCTGATACCGTTCCAAGGTGTTGGAGTATTTATAGCCGAATGTAGGTTTCCAAGCAGGTACAGCCGGCTGAATAGTGTTCCTGTTCTGCCAACTGTGTACTATTCCTGTTCCACCAACTGCAGGCTAAGCACGTCCTCCGACAGGTTGGTGAGTAGGCAGCGGCTAATAGTGACATACAGTACAAGAGCGTGTTGCTCGTCATACTGTTGTTAGTGAGCTGTCGTATCTTTGGTCAGATCTTTTGTCCATACCTCGTCAGGTACAGTACAAAAGATCCTCCAGTATCGTACGGACTGGCTCATTTGTGCGGGAGTGTTCCCGGCTTGCTCACTCCTTCTTCAGGTGACATTACTGAATTATTTAAGAGTTAAGTGCCTTGTGCGTGTAGCCTTGCTGCGCGGGTAGCCTTCCCTGATGGCTTGTATCCGCAGCTGCTGGAACAGGCGGAGTACTTCACCATTGGGAGGCTTTTCCTGCGGGAACAGCTTGCGTACTGCGCGTAAGGACGTCACGTCTCTGAGCATGGTGGGTCCTGCGGATCCAGTTGGTTTCTGCGCAGACGTCTCTCTTCAAGGAGTCTTGCGAGTTTAGCCTTTGCGCAGACGTCCCTGTTGAAGGTGAGTCTTGCGGGTTCAACTGCGCAGACGTCCCTCTTTGAGGTGAGTCTTGCGGGTCCAACTGGGCTCTGCTGGGACCTACCTCTTCAAGTCCCCCCAGTCCAATGTTCTTCTCATGAATTGTTAATAAGTGAGGTGAACTTTTGGACTTAAGCAAAGGGTTTTGAAAAGGGTTTAGTTTTAAGGTTTTCCATGGGGATTCTTCCCGCGGAAGTCCTAATGTCACGCAGAAATTCCCGACTTTTCTGCTTGATCTTTGGGTATGATGCGGGTAGGTCTGTAACCTCCTCGCAAGTCAGGAGCGTTGAGTTCCACTTGTATAGATTCTCCATGAGGTTTTGGTAGTTTTGAACATAGTGATCAATTATGTTTAAACAACCAATTCCATCTTGGAGCTTCAAACAATCTAGTTCTCGACGTTCCCGCTATGCGGGGATGTTATTCCCGTTTCCGCAAGCATGGCCCAGAAGATCCTTCTTGGTTTCAATTCCCTGCGGAGTGCTAGGTATGTGAAGGGTTTTGCCTTGACACTGTACCCGCACTCGTCTTATAGTTACTTTACTTCCAAGGTATTCCTGGCTTCAATTCCCTGCAGGTGCTAAGTATGTGAAGGGTTTTGCCTTGACACTGTACCCGCACCTGTCTTATAGTTACTTGGTTGCCAAGGTAAGGGGTATAGTCCCGCTTACTTTTGAATCTTTTTGAATCTTTTTGAAATTCGAAGAGTTTGTGAAAGGATAAGAACAGTCCAAACTGTTGAAATGTCGTCCGACGGTTTCTTCTGATAGTGTCAGGACGTGCAGGAAGTTATGACGACGTGACAGTATATGGTCATTCCAGACGCTTTTTCAGGCGCGTGGGCGCGAGTTTTCGGGCGCGTGGCCGCGAAGTTTCTGGCACGCGTCCTGTCAACAGCTGTTGCCAGCTTGCTTTTTCCACGTGTCATAGTTTCATTGCACCAGTGTTTTCCTCTCTCTTCCGCATTAAATTCATCGCATTCATTGCGATGAGTATATAAAGGGAGGAGAGGTTGCATCTTAATCCACACTTTCACTTCTTTCTTCAAGCGATTTCCGGCGAATACTCTAACCTTTCTGTCGAGCATTCTCCTGAAATCGTTGCCTTTCATCCTTCCAGAATGTCTTCTTCTCATGATGTTGCGGCTACTGCCGAGGAGTCTGACGTGTTTGTCGAGAATCCGTCATCCACGTCGGACAAGGATGACAAGAGTACTGCTGGTGAGTGCCAGTGTGCTCTTCCGGCCGACCTCTATCAGTACGTCGTCAGGAAGTTCATGCTCGAGCCTTTCGAGCCTGAGTTTCCTGCACCTCATCAGACGGTGTACGATGCCCCCAAGGGCAAGATAGGGGTGTACGCTGCATTCTTCGTCTATGGGAATCTCAGGTTCCCATTGACAAAGTTTGTATACCGTGTTCTGGAGAGACACGGTGTGCATCTGACGGAGGTACACCCAATGTAGATCGCAAAGATCCGCCATTTTGAATGGGTGTGCCTCATTCTGGGCGTGGAGCCCCATGTCGACCGCCTGATGACCTTCTATTCTTGGAGGTGCATCCAGGGGTGGTATACCTTGGTCAATCGGATCAAGGGTCTGAAGATCTGCGCAACCGAGCGCAGTCTTCGGTCTTTGAAGCGGGAGTTCTTCTATATCTCCGCTCGCGTCGTCCCGATAGCGATGACGTTTAAGAACGGGAGAGCTCTCCCGAACCTTCACGCCTCCAACTATGAGGAGGCGGAATGGTTCGCCAAGATTTCCCGGATCCAGTCTCCGGTTTACCGCTTTGCGGAGTCCGGGATGGTAATGCTCGGGATGAGCCGGGCGTGGAAGAATGCTGGGGCGGAGGCGCCGCAAATTCCCATCGTCCTTGAATACGGTTTGAACTCTATCCCTTACGGTATGCTTCACATCTTTTTGCTGATTTAGGGTTTTTCTGCTAAACTGTTTTTTCTTTTTTCAGAGGGAAACGATTTGCAATCGCTTCTGTACCCGCGAAAAGCTGATGGTCCCGCTCGGATGGGTACTCGTGCTCTAGATGAGAACGAGTTGCCCATCCTTGAGCAAACGGCGGATCGGTTCGTGGAGGTCTACCCGCCAGGCCACGAGATCCTGAGCGCCAGGCGGCCAGGTAAAGAACTTTTTGACCCTCGCCCTCTCAATGCTCAAACCTCTGCTGGAGTTCCTCTAATCTTGTCATCTTTTGATGAGGAATCCGCAGATGGTCCTTTGTTGGTGAGGAAGAAGAAGGCTGCTGGCGCGAAGGGCAAGGCGAAGGTTGCCTCTACTGCCGATCCGGTGAATCGGTCTGACTCAGAGACCGAAAGCGAGGAGGTGGCGGGGAACCCTGGTGGTGGTGAGACAACAGTCTCGGAGGTTGAGACATCTGCCACTGCCGCGCGACCAAGTTCTACGACGGTGACCGGCGTGAAGAGGCCGGCTCCGTCGGGTTCGTCCCCGCCGGTCAGAACCTTCAAGTTGAAGAGAACTCGTAAGTATAAATTTCCTTTAATTTTATCTTCATATCTTTCCGCCATTATACTTATATATCTTGTCTTCGTGCAGGCATGGATGCTTCCGCATTCCAGGGTGGAGCGGGGAGGAGCACCTCCGGACCCATGATGGTAGGTTTGGTCAACCTACCTGAGGCGATGACCCAGGCGGCCGCGCCTGCTTCAGTTGGTTCAGTTGCTCACTCGGTTGAGGCAACTGCTCCAACTGTGACTACGTCTCCGCCGGTTATCAGTGCCATATTCACTGATTCTTTCACTGAGCCGGCGGTGAGTTTTGCTGTGGTCTCTTCCGCAGCGACGACCGCGGTTGTGAGTTCACCTCCGGTGAGTTCACCTCCGTTGGTCTTTACCACGGCGGCCTCCGCCATGCCTCCTCCGGCGCCGGCGACTACGGCCGGTCCTTCAGGTATGTCCGGGATTGGGGCGTCAAGCCAATCTCTGCCTCCTTCCCATCTGCCTGACCTCTTGGATGGATATCCGTTAGGTTCGGGTGAAGGGTTTGGTGGCTACAGGCCTGTCGTCGACCCTACAGGTGCGTAGGGTTATTTTGGCCTTTTATATATATATATATATATATATATATATATATATATATATATATATATATATTTATATCATATTTTCCTAACTGCTTTTTGCTTTTGCAGTGTCGGATTCCAATGAAGTGTATGTTCCACGATGGAACATCCGCCGAGGAACAACCCTTCGGACGCCTGTAGAATGCGTCGAGTGGAGCAATGTCAAGTTACCAGGAGGGTAGATTGACAAATGAGCTCCGGATTCTCCTAGCTCGGATGCAGCCGCGTGTCGAGCTGCTTTGTCGTGAAAACGACAAGTTAAAGGCAGCTCGGATCCAAGAAGTAGCTTAGGCGCGGGCTGTCCGAGAGGAGAACAGGAGGCTCTCCGCTGTTGCTGCGGAGAAGGAGAAGGCCTTCAAGGCCCTTGAGGTTGAAGTTCAGGCCTGTCTCGAGGCCCGTTCCAAGGCTTAACTAACAGCTTCGGCTGGCTAAGGAAACCGCACGGAACGCAACTGAGAGGGCCACCAAGGCTGAAGCTGTTGCTGAGCCTCTACGCCTCGAGAATGAGGAACTTAAAGCCAAACTAGAGAGGCTCCAACAGGCTCATGATGCCTTGGCCATGGAAGACGCCAAGAAGCTCCAAGAGATCTTGGACCAGAGGGGGGTGCTTGACCATACTGAGCGTAAGCTTAAGGGAGTCGAAGAGGCTGCGGCTAAAGAAGTGTTGCTTGCCAACCTTACCAAAAGTGAAGCCGAACGCGCCCGTAACCAAGCTCAAGCTGCCCTCCAGGAGGCTCTGGTTACCAAGGAATGGCTTCTACGAGAAGCGTTGTCGCAGGTAAGCTTAGCTTCATAATGTCTTCACGCTTTTCTTTATACTTAGAAAATGTTTTGATACTTGTATTTTTGTTTTGTAGGTTGTGCATCGGGTCTTCACGGACACATCATACGACGATGCCATGAGCGCAGCCCTCAACGCTTCTCATGAGGATGGGGAAAAGGCTGGCTTCCTGCTTGGTCTAGGGTTCGTTGAGAAGGGCATCCCGCCTTCCAACTTCCCTTTATATGATGTGGATACTGAAGCTGCTTATGACCAAGCAGTGAACTAGTATGCTGCCTTCCCGCATCCAGTGGTGGAGAAGGTGAACGAAGTTGCTGCTGCTGATGATGGGTTAACCACTCTCAAGACCTCCCTTGAACCGCCACAGCCAACTGATGGTGCGGGTACAAGTGGGTTTGGAGGGAGTGGTCCTGAAACCTGAACCTTTAGATCCCTTCCCACTGTTAGGATAGGTTTACATTGTATAGATTTATATTCTTGTAGGCGGGTAGATACCCGGCCATTCTTGTAATACTTGAATTATTATGAAATATAAATCTTTGTGTGGGTAGGACCGCTACTTTCACTGGATGTCTTGCTTTATAAACGTTATATGACTTGCTCATGCATACTTTAGTTTAAATTAGCAACTTCCCAAGTGTTCTGAATAAGTTAACCTTTGAACGTGGTAGATAATAGGTTGGAGTTTTGCTTCCTCCTTCGTGATTGTGCGGGTAAGACCGTCACTTGCACTTAGTAGGATGGCTAAACTTTACCTATATCTGACCTGCGTGGAGGTTTCCCTCATCTTTTCCTTATAAATTGTCTAAGTGTTTAGAATAAGTTAACCGTTCGATGCGCGGTTGTCAATAGGTTAGTTCGGTTTCCTCTATCATGATTTGTGCAGTTAGGACCGGCACTTTCATTTAGTGGTATCACCAAACTTTACCTATAACTGACCTGCGTGAAGGTTTTCCGTTTATTGTGTTTACGCGGGTTTTGCCGCCGTCCACACGCAACGATTTCTTTACACATGCGGTGAAAACCGGCATCAGCGTTTTGAATAAATTAACCGTTCGACGCGCGGTTGTCAATAGGTTAGTTCGGTTTCCTCTATCATGATTTGTGCGGGTAAGACCGTCACTTTCATTTAGTGGGATGACCAAACTTTACCTATGACTGACCTGCGTGAAGGTTTGCCGTTTTGTGTTTATGCGGGTTTTGCCGCCTTCCACACGCAACGACTTATTTCCCCACTTATGTATGCGGTGAAGACCGGCATATCAGTGTAGAAATATAAATGTAAGACCATTAGCGTCAATGTGATAAGGAGAATTATTTCCATTAGAAGTGGCTCTGGGCCTTTTCTTTTACAAGTTTGGAATTGATCTACATGCCGACTGTGTAATTGAGCTCCCTTCCATGCTCTTGGGAGTGTCATCGAGCCTTTCGAGCCGATATGCACTTGGTTCGGAATCTCGTTGTTTACGCAGTATGTATTCTCCGACATTGAAGCTGCAGTTTTATTCGTGTTTTCCCAACTGGGGTTCTACACGCATTAACCTGCTCATTTGTGCAGGCTAAGCACGTCCTCCGACAGGTTGGTGAGTAGGCAGCGGCTAATAGTGACATACAGTACAAGAGCGTGCTGCTCGTCATACTGTCGTTAGTGAGCTGTCGTATATTTGGTCAGATCTTTTGTCCATACCTCGTCAGGTACAGTACAAAAGATCCTCCAGTATCGTACGGACTGGCTCATTTGTGCGGGAGTGTTCCCGGCTTGCTCACTCCTTCTTCAGGTGACATTACTGAATTATTTAAGAGTTAAGTGCCTTGTGCGTGTAGCCTTGCTGCGCGGGTAGCCTTCCCTGATGGCTTGTATCCGCAGCTGCGGGAACAGGCGGAGTACTTCACCATTGAGAGGCTTTTCCCGCGGGAACAGCTTGCGTACTGCGCGTAAGGACATCACGTCTCTGAGCATGGTGGGTCCTGCGGATCCAGTTGGTTTCTGCGCAGACGTCTCTCTTCAAGGAGTCTTGCGAGTTTAGCCTTTGCGCAGACGTCCCTGTTGAAGGTGAGTTTTGCAGGTTCAACTGCGCAGACGTCCCTCTTTGAGGTGAGTCTTACGGGTCCAACTGGGCTCTGCTGGGACCTACCTTTTCAATTACCCTTGGAAAAAACAACATATTAACATATGTTTTGGTCAAGGGGCAAGGCAAGAGACTACAATTAAATCATTTTCCCCAATTCAAATCAGAGATAACGTGAAGAGATCTTATTATTTCGATAGTTACTGAATCCTTTTGTTTTGACTTTTGACAGTGTGACCGAGGGTACGACTAGGGGGTTGCAAACTTTTTTTTTTCTCATTTGATGTTTAGTATGAGAAATCTTAATTACTTAGATACTTACAAAATGAAAAGTGTTAGTGCTAAATGATCATAAAATATGAAATGCATTTTTCTATCTTTAAGAAAATAAAAATATCAACTTATGCTAAAATATTAGATATACTTTATTTGTTTATGTTTACACATCCTTAGCCACTAACGACTATTTTGCACATTATAAAAACTACAATGATACTTCAACATCAACAAAGATATGTGGTAAATCACAATTCGTACAACTCCAAACAAAACAAAACCAAGTTTGAAAAAAAAAAGAAGCACCCGACACCTACGGTCTCCATTTAAGGAAAAGGTGTCTCACATTTAAAACATATACTTTTTTTTACATCGTTTAACCTTTTTATATTAAAAGTTATACATTTTTTTAAACCTTAACTAAAAAAAGCTTTTAGTATTACATTAGATGAAAATTTATACCAGTCAAGCAGGTGAACATTTTTCTTTAACTAGATGAAGTTATAACAAATGTCAACATATCTTAAAAAAAGTTTAAGCCTCTAAACATCAAAGCCACATGATTAACGTGCCATTATATGAGATGGGTTAAGTTAAACAACATAGTCATCTGAAAATAGGAAGTCGTAGAAATGATATCAAACGAATTCTGATTGAACTTAATCAAGCGGCATTGGAACCGCCACGTCAAACTCTACGTTATTAAATTTTAGGTTTTCGCTTTTAGATTTTAGAATATTTGTTCAGAGCATTGTGTCTTTTTATTTATCATTGTATTTTTTGTTTATTTTCGTCACTATATATTTTTTTCTTGACATTGTGTTTGTTTATCGACGTTGTGTTTGTTACTCGGCATTGTGCTATATTTTGCGATTAATTATGTCTTTATACATTTCATAGATTTAGAAGACATTGTAGAATAAGTTAACCCGAGATGAGATAAGCATACCGTATTCAACATACAACTATGCTTGTCATTATAACGTCAATTAAGTACACACGACCACTCGCTACATCTTATAGGAAACAGGCAAACACACACCACTAAACTTGTCAAACGCACCCCATGACCCGAATTTTATTTTATCCGATACCCGTTTAATAATAACGAAGAAATATTTAAAAGAATAATAAGTTATTATTATTTAGTTTAGAAATATTTCAATATTTTATATTTATCTGGGTGTAGAAATAAGTCTCATGGCATTCATGTGGGTTGGAAAAAAATGGACATGTAACAAAGTGAGAACATTAGGCAAACGAGACATCATAATTAATAATTATTATTAAGAAATAAGACTTGAGATTTTTTTGTTAATTTTTTTACTGTAAATTTCATTTCACGAAAAAAATGCCGATGTTAGATTCAGAATGTTTCCCAACCTTCTACAACTCTTTATCCGACAACAATAATAACAAAATCCAAAGACGGTTCATCAATCAGCATATTAAGTCACTCGAGACAATTTTCCGATTTGAATCCAAACTTGAACCCCCGTAAGAAGTTACAAGTTACTAAAGATCTTGGCTTGGTTTCAAAACAAGTGAGCTCGATGGAAATCAAAGCAATTAAAGAAATATTACAACATGTTGAAAGCTAGTTGTATATGATTCACTTTCATCTAAGTCTGATCTCCTTAACAAAGAGAATCAATCATTAACTCATCAAGTACAATCTATTAATGAACTAACTTTCTTAATTATAGGATTAGTCTTATTAAACAACAATATTAATATTAAAAGTTATAGCTTGGGAAATTCAAGCAATTCAAGTGAAGAGAATATAAAACATGATAATATTAATGTGAAAATAAGTACTAGAGATGATTGGAATGAGCAGTGCTGCAAAAAGCTCAACTAGTCACCAATTAATCGCTAGTCCTCACTTCATTGATTAACTTTGAGCTAGTCGGCCAATTAATCGGTCAATGGTTAAATCCGACCAAAATTGGTGGTTTCCGGCAAGATTCCGACCAAAATCAGCGGTTTCCAGCAAGATTCTGACCAAAATCAACGGTTCCGCATGGGAATCTTGCAAAAACCAGCGATTTCAAGCGAAATTTCAGCTAAATATAATTGTGTATGTATATAACTGAAAAATTGGGGTAGCGACATAGCTTGTTGTCCGCTTATCCACTTTTTTTATTGTAATTGAATCTTTTTATTTTATATATGAAGATAAGAATGTAACATTAACAAAAATAAATAATTGTTGGGCTGTAATTATTTAAGTCTAGAAGAAGAATCCTATCTTTAATGAAAAGGGAAAGAAATGATCTAATTACTTATATTTTGGGAGAAAATGCATTAGGATTTAAAAAAGGAAATTAATACTTGTAAGAAAAAGGAAGAGGTTACGTATTGTGTTTATAGTTGCAACTTGTAAGTGGAGATCGTCGAATATATCTATCTATAGATATAGGAGAGATAGACGATTACTTCAATTTCCTTTGGGATGAGTCTGTTAGAGCTAAAATTAATACACGAATTCAAAATTTGAGCAGGACGTTTATTGTTTAGGAACGATTGAGGGGTGTTTGGGATTGTTTGTTTTATCTCCTTGTTACTTACAAATCATGTATTTTAGTGACCTTTTAGTTGCAATATGTGATATGTAATGTCTCTTTTAGTTTGATTATGATCCAAATTAATCCAAATATCCAGTCGAAATAAATTATAAAAAGGTACTAAAGGTGGATAATTGAACAAACAAAATGTATGAAAATGACACTTAGCTCGAAAGTGAAAATATATAAATTAATGAAATTACCAATTTACCCCTAAATTAATGGACAAAATTGACGGGGTTAGAAAAAGGACTCAAATGAAAAGTTCCAGAAAAATGAAGTAGTCATTTGCAATAAAATCAAAAGCGGTACTAAAGTTGCGTAATTAGATAAACTACGAATACTAAAATGACACTTAACTCGATTTATAACCATATATTTCTAGCACCTGTGATTTATAACCAGAGATAGGCTTGCCTTTGCTTATGTAGAATCTCATTCTGAGCATCAACATACAATAGCGTTTTTGCAAACATTTGTTCCATCTAAACAATAGACTCTTTTGCGATGTTTGACTTATTCGATCTTCAAATCAAGCCAAATGGATCCAACATGTTACGTAAAAGAAAATTTTACCTAAGAAACCTTTTAGTATACATTAGATGTTAACTTATATAGTAAAAAAATGCTTGACCTTTTTCTTTGATGTGATGAATTTATAACAAATTTTTTTAAAAAATCAAGTAAAGTTGCTCTTTTTTATATTATCCAAGTGTCAAACATATCTTAAAAAGGTTTAAACTCCTAAAATAACAAGAGAACACGATCATAAGAATCTATACATCAAAGTTACATGATTGACACGCCACTCAAATGTCTTTGAATACTTATTTTGTTCTTAGTTTATAAACCACAACCATCCTTGTCACAAGTAACGTTAATTGAGTACACACATAACCACTCACTTCAACATACTATTCAAAACACATGCCATTGACTCGTGTTATATTATTTTTTCTAGAACAATGATTTTTCTGTATTTTAGTTACATACTTTTTAAATTTAGAGAGTCTCGTTGTCTCACTCTGATCAGACTATGTTGTCTTAACCGGGTCCATTATGGCTTCAGAGTTTTAGGCTTGGGCGTGCCACTGAGAAACTATATCGACGACTGTCACTTGACAGTTGTTGTGTTACCACAAGAGCATAAATTTCTGACGTAACACACGATGAAACGAAAACCCGGGTGAAATCGGGATTCGAATTAACATTCTTGCACAAGGTCTAGCTCAAAATTTTCATTGTCATAATTCACCAAAAGTGACACAAGTGATGGATGGTCTCGGGTTGGCGAGTTAATGTGTTAAGATTCTTCAACCCTAACCCAAGATATATATTTATTCGTGTCATGTCGTGTTTGGGTCAACCCATTTTACGTTCATATACAAATATGAGTAATACCTATTGACTTAGTAATAAATTAAACAATTAATTACTCTTAATGATTTTATGAGTAATACCTATAAAACTTGTTAATATTTTATGATTTTTTTTTAATTGAATCAAGTTTTATATAATTTTATGATATGTTTACTTGTTTTTGTTTATTTATCTCTTATTATCAATTAACAAATTTAGGTTCACATATTTAACTCAAGATAAGAAAAAACGAATAAAAATAACAAGAGACTATATAGTTAGAAATAATAAAAATAAAAATGTTATAAGTAAAAAGTATACAAAAGTAGCTTAAAAATAAATTAAATTATTTTGCTTTTAAACTTAAAAATATTAACTTCTTTAAAATTCTTAAACGGATTAACATGTCGATCCACTTTTTATCATGACGGATTCAAATTGACCTATCTTTTAAATTTGTCAAGTTTAGTTTGACAATGTTCAAGAAAACGAGTCGTGTCAGCAAACCAAAACCAATATTTTTTCATGTCAAGTTCGTATCAGTCTGGTTTCGAGCCGTGACAGTAATAATAATAATAATAATGTTTAAGAAAACGAGTCGTGTCAGCAAACCAAAACTAATATTTTTTCATGTTAAGTTCGTATCAGTCTGGTTTCGAGTCGTGTCAGTAATAATAATAATAATAATAATAATAACATATTCACGCGCTTTGATACGTACGTATATGTCTACCCATTTCGTGCCGTTTTCATCGCCGTCTAATGACCAACAAAACCCCTTAATTTTCTCAAATCAACTCATCTCTGAACTCACAATCCATCAATGAAGCCATCAACAGCAACACTATCAGCTAAACCAACCATAACTCTACTTGCCGTGGTTTTAATTTCACTTATTGCCGGCGCGTATCACGCACACGCCGGCGATATTGTTCACCATGACGATAAAGCCCCTACACGGCCTGGCTGTGACAACAATTTCGTTCTGGTAATTGTTGATCTTGTAATTGTTTGTTAATTAGTTGGAATTTTGGTAATATATAGTTTTTAGGGTTTTGAAATTGTGATAGTAGAAGTTAGTCAGTGTAATGAGAAAGTGAAATTAGGTATGTGATTTTGTGTGTGAAGTAGTTATTGGTGTGATTTTAGGGCTAGCGTAACAGGTCGGACGCTACACGATAAGACACGGTTACCTGTGGTGCTAGACATGAACAAGACACGATTACTTGTGGTGATAGACATGAACACGATACGATAGCTAATCAAGTTACTTTTTCCAAACACGTATACGAAGTTGTTTAGAAACGGTATACGGCTATCTGCTACTGTTTAGGGACGCGATAAATATTACATATGTAGTGAAATAAAAGTTGCCAAAGTTTATAAAATTCTTAACTGTTTTTCATTAATATATGATAAAGTTGCCAAAATTTTATAGAATTTTTAATTAATGCATATATTTTTACTAAAACATAATAAAGTTGCCAAATTTTTTATAAAATTCTCAAACTTTTTTTATTAAAACATGATAAAGTTGCCAAAATTTTATAAAGTTCTCAACTTTTTTTTATTAAAACATGATAAAGTTGACAAAATTTTATAAATTATATATTTTTGTTACTAAAATATTATAAAGTTGCCAAAAATTTACAAATATTGTATTTTTTTATTAAAACATGATAAAGTTGCCAAAAATCAAATTTTATGTGCAAAACATGATAAAATGTGGTGTGTGATATGCAATTATGCATATTTGTTTAAAATGCGGTTATGATGTTTTGTACACAAAATTTGGTTCAAGTACTAACTGACTGGAACTTTTAAATTATTAAAGCTTTTGATGGTATGATGAATTGTTATGTTCTTCTTTAGGGCTTCATGATGCTCAATTATAATTGTGTAACAGGTGAAAGTTCAGACATGGATTAATGATAACGAAGAAGATGAATTTGTAGGCGTTGGTGCTCGGTTTGGTCTCACTTTGGAGTCAAAGGAGAAGGATGCTCATAAAACCAGGATTGCTCTTGCAGATCCTACTGATTGTTGCACAACACCTAAAAATAAGGTTTGTTTAAATTTAATATATATTTGTATCTTTTGTAAACGGTTCATTGACAACTGTAATTTTGTTTAGCTTACTGGTGAAATTATCCTTGTGCACCGAGGGAAGTGTAGTTTTACAACCAAGGCAAATGTTGCTGAAGCTGCTGGTGCTTCAGCAATCCTCATTATTAACAATCGCACAGGTATAGTCATTTGTTTATGCTATTATCTAAATCCAATAAAAATTTACCTAATAAGGAAACTGGTTGAAAGTCGGTTATGTGTTCTTTTCAAGTGTATGACCTTATAAATCATTTTGTTTAAACTTGAGATTATCATTATAATAATATAGTTTTCTATTCGTATTTAACATTTTCCCTTTTTATAAGAACTTAAGAAAAAAGTAATGTAAGTGGTCATCGGGTAAACAAGTTTAATTGTTTTGACCGTTACTTTGCTACTTTAGGTTATTATGATTGCTGTATAATACAATATCTACTATTAATAAGGATACAACTGAAAGTTTTTAAATTTTGTAATGGTGTAGCTAATCATGCATTTTTTTTCTACAGAATTGTTTAAGATGGTGTGTGAAGACGATGAACCTGATGTTAATATTGGCATCCCAGTAGTGATGCTTCCACAAGATGCCGGTGAAAGCTTGAAACAGAGTCTCCAGAAGAAAGTAAATGGTAGGGTTCATATAACATTCTATTAAAGTTATTAATTAAGAAAAACTACCTTAAATTAATTTGAAATTCGCTTGTTCTTTTCTCAGTTTCTGTGCAGCTATACTCTCCAAAACGCCCATTGGTAGATGTTGCTGAGGTGTTTTTATGGCTTATGGCTGTCGGTACCATTTTATGTGCGTCTTACTGGTCTTCCTGGAGTGCGAGGGAAGGAGCTATTGAGCAGGATAAACTTTTAAAGGTGGCAATATTGACCCGTTTATTTATAAATGGTTGATCTGGGTTATATTTTTGCAGTTATCATATGTCTATGTACCATTCCTTAAGTTCACTAGAGTAAATCTGAATTTATTGATTAATATTGAAATTCACAGGATGCATTTGATGAATATTTGAGCACGGAGGCTTCGTATTCAAGTGGGGTGGTGGAGATCACCACCACGTCAGCAATTGTGTTTATTGCGGTTGCATCATGTTTCTTAATTTTGCTTTACAAGAAAATGTCATACGTGTTCATCGAGGTTTTGGTTGTCCTCTTCGCCATTGGTGGGGCCGAGGTAACGTATGCTATTTTCATTGATTTGATCATCTTTAATGAATTAAATGAGCTCCTTTTTTCTCTCTCTCAGGGTCTGCAAACGTGCCTGGGTGCTTTATTAGCATGGTATATATACATTCCACATATAACAGTTATATGAGAATTTAATTTATCTTTCAAGTCTAACTAACGATTTTAAAAAATGCAGTTTCAGGATATTTGAGAAGGCTGCAAAATCATTTATCAAGATCCCGTTTTTAGGAGGTGTGTCGTATTTGACACTTGGTGTTTCTCCATTTTGTGTGGCGTGCGCGGTTTTATGGGCTGTTTACCGCCGACACCACTTCGCTTGGATTGGCCAAGATATACTTGTAAGATCAATTATGTATCGATTTTTGACTTGCAATTGATGAAATAATGGCATTATACAGAATTGTAATTATTTTTCTATGGTAAATCAGGGTGTTGCGTTGATAATCACAGTAATCCAGATAATACAAGTGCCTAATCTTAAGGTATTGCTATTCCATGTTTTCATTTCAGTTAGTATCATTGGGTTTTCATTGTTAATATTAAATCTAATAAGATGCTTAAAAACATAAATTTTTTTTACCTGTGTATCTAAATATGTTAATCTAATCTACTGTTAATAATTTATTATTATTTGATGAATTTAGGTGGGAACAGTTCTCCTGAGTTGCGCATTCCTGTACGACATCTTCTGGGTGTTTCTTTCCAAACGGATTTTCAAAGAAAGTGTGATGATAGTGGTGAGTTTATTGATTTTAAATTATAAACTTATTAATTTTCAGTTATCAGGACACCGTGACTGTTTCTTATTATTATTTTTCGATACAGGTGGCACGTGGTGATAAGAGTGGAGAAGACGGTATTCCCATGCTACTTAAAATTCCAAGGATGTTTGATCCTTGGGGAGGCTACAGTATCATTGGATTTGGTGATATAATTTTACCCGGATTATTAGTAGCATTTTCTCTAAGGTTTGAACATTTTCGTTTTCGTGTTGTATCCAAATGAATGAATGATTAAACTTATGTTGTATTTTCACATAAAAGGTATGATTGGCTGTCCAACAAGACCCTTCGAGAGGGGTATTTCTTATGGACAATGGTTGCTTACGGATTAGGTAAGAAAACTCGTACGTGTGTGGTTAATTTGCTCTACGGTTTTCAAATATTAATCACTCCTATATAAAAATGCAGGTTTGCTTGTTACATATGTAGCCTTGAACTTGATGGATGGACATGGTCAACCAGCGTTGCTTTACATCGTCCCTTTCACAGTTGGTAGGTTCTCTGAATATTAGAGGTGTCAAAAGGAGCGTTCGGTTGGGTAATGGGTCGAAGTTAGGGTTGTTAAATGTGTCATGTTTGCGGGTTGTTAACTCCAAATTTTTATTTACTTTTATTATGATTACATAATTTATATTAAATTTGGGTGATGTCATATTTTCAGGCACGTTTATAACATTAGGAACAAAACGAGGCGACCTAAGACATTTATGGACAAAAGGCGTGCCCGACAAGATTTGCCCGCATGTGCGGCTTCAATCCTCTGACGAGTAAAAAACCCTGAACAAGGTACAACTTTAACTGCAAGTACAATTCACTAATGCATTACGTATCTATTTTCTGAACAATAAACTACAAGTTTGCCCCCAAGTGTGATTCGCAGCACAAGTCTTACTCTTAGCAGAAACCATCTAATCTCGAGTGGTCGATGCGTTAAGAAGTTGTACCTGTTGTGGTAAAAGTTGTATATCGTTATGTGTTTGTTTTGTTACATACAAGACGTATTGACCTTTTGTAGTTACTCCTTTTATCGTGAAATGTAGATAGAAAATCTTAGAGCAGTATTTATATAAACGTCAGTGAGTTTAATATTTGTTATTGTATCATATCTCTTGGGTTGAAACTCGAATCAAAGCAAACATTTTGGATGTTTCTAATCTCGTTTTCAACTTTCAAGATCAAAATCTATTATCTGTCATCGATGAGTCAGGGCCGGCCGGGTCCATGTATGGGGTGGCCAATTGTACAGGGCCTACTTTTCCATGGGCCTATAGTTAAAAGAATACACATTATACATATAAAGTTATTTTAAAACCGAAGTCTATAAAATGACACTTTGGTGTAATGGTATTATGGAAGGAACGCTTGTCTACAAAACCAAAAGTTTCGGGTTCAATTTTTGTATGTCATTTTTTTAAATAAACAAATGTTTATCAAATAATTGATGATGTGATATTTGAGAGTTGACGTGAAAACGTTAAACCATGGGCGTGTTAAAATGTGAAAATAACATAAATTTGACTGAAAAGTATAAAAAATAAAGTTCTGTATGATTTTGCATAAAGTACAAATGCAACTGAAAGTTGCAAATTGTTACATATCAAGATTTTGTAACTCTTAAGTATTTTTTCTGACTCGGATACTTTCTTATGAGAGAAGAAAAATAATATTTTTGTGTATGCCATATTTTATTTCCCGGACACGACATGTGTAAGGTGCTTTAACCACAAAATAAATATTTACTTTAAAACAACTTTGATTTAACTTTTGAAAGTATCTAACTTTCAGTCATTGGTCTTTCACCAAGAGTTGTTTTCAAGGGTCAAGTTATTCTATAAAGGGTGATAAAAATAAGAAGTGTGAGAAACCATAAATAATTAACATGTGTCAAGTGGGGACCAAAATAAAAAGGGTATATGGGTAATTGTACACATTTTCTCTCTCCACATGCAAAGCACATGTTAATACCCCTAACATTTTAGAACGTTTATCTTTTTCGTATGATATTTTTTTTTGTAAAATATCATCATAATAACAAGCGTTTTTTTATCTTTAATATGAGTATGATTTTTGTTATATAAAATTTAAAACAAAAATCACGTCATTGTGTCTTTTCGCACACCATTGTGTCTTTTTGCTTATCATTGTGTCTTTTTTCGTCATTGTGTCTTTTCGCACACCATTGTGTCTTTTTTCGTCATTGTGTCTTTTCGCTTATCATTGTGTATTTTCTCGTCATTGTGTCTTTTCGCTTCTCATTGTGTCTTTTTTCGTCATTGTGTCTTTTTTCGCACACCATTGTGTCTTTTCGCTTATCATTGTGTCTTTTTTCGTCATTGTGTCTTTTCGCTTCTTATTGTGTCTTTTTTCGTCATTGTGTCTTTTTTCGCACACCATTGTGTCTTTTCGCTTATCATTGTGTCTTTTTTCGTCATTGTGTCTTTTCGCACACCATTGTGTATTTTCGCTTATCATTGTGTCTTTTTTCGTCATTGTGTCTTTTCGCACACCATTGTGTCTTTTTATCTAATACATAAAACACAATGCTTAATACATGTTACACAATAACTTGAAATGTAAAACACAATGGTGAATACGTATAACACAATGACCTAAAACGTAAGACACAATGGTGAATACGTATAACACAATGACCTAAAACGTAAGACACAATGGTGAATACGTATAACACAATGACTTGAAACGTAAAACACAATGAAAACAACATAGTACACAATGACACAATAAACAACAAAAAAACACAATTAAAAAAACCCATTAATTTTTTTTATTTTTATATAACAATATGATACTCATATTAAAGATAAAAAAACGCTTATTATTATGGTGAATTTTTTTTAAAAAAATAATGTCGTATGAAAAAGTTATGGACATTTTAAAATGATGGGGGAATTGACATGTGCCTTGCATGTGGAGAGAGAAAGTCAACAAAGATGAGTTATTACCTTCATGCCCTTTTCATCAATTTTTATTTATTAAATTAATCTCAGCCATTTAAATCTAAAATCAATGGACTGAATTCATTCTCACCCTTCTCATTTTTGTTGTCCTTTGTATTTTAACTTTACCCTGTTTTCAATATCTTGTCTTACAATTTAGGTAAATGATCATCTCTTTCAAACAAATTTATTTACGAGAGATTAAAAATAATGTTAACCCCATTAATCTTCCTGAATCAAAGGAGTATGTTCACGAGCCGGAGAAAAACTATTATTCGTCGAACCACTGAATCGGATCAGAAATTCGGTCTTGGAGTCTTCCATACAATATTTTATAACCCTACAAAAGAAGCAGATCAATAATTATGCCCTGACTCCACCCCGCGGCCCGTTCGAAATTTTGCCAGTATTGCCAAAGGGGTAAGTTCACGAGCCGGAGAAAAACTGAGTATGGGTCGAACCACTGAATCGGATCAGAAATTCGGTCTTAAGTTTCCATAAAATATTCTATGACCCTACGAAAGAATCAGATCAATAACTATGCCCTGACGCCACCCCGCGCCCCGTTTGAAATTTTGCCAGTATTTCCAAAGGGGTATGTTCACCAGCCAGAGAAAAACTGAGTATGGGTCGAACCACTGAATCAGATCAGAAATTCGGTCTTAAAGTCTTCCATACAATTTTTTATGTCCCTACGAAAGAATCAAATCAATAATTATGGCCTGACGCCACCCCGCGGCCCGTTCGAAATTTTGCCAGTATTGTCAAATGAGTATATTCACGAGCCGGAGAAAAACTGAGTATGGGTCGAACCACTTAATCAGATAAGAAATTCGGTTTTAGAGTCTTCCATACAATATTTTATGACTCTACGAAAGAATCGGATCAATAATTATGCCCTAACGCCACCAGCGGCCCGTTCGAAATTTTGCCAGTATTGCCAAAGGGGTATGTTCACGAGCCAGAGAAAAAACTGAGTATGGGTCGAACCACTGAATCGGATCAGAAATTCGGTCTTGAAGTCTTCCATACAATATTTTATGACCCTACGAAAGAGTCGGATTAGTAATTATGCCTTGACGCCACCCCGAGGCTCGTTCGAAATTTTGCGAGTATTGCCAAAGGGGTATGTTCACGAGACGGAGAAAAGCTGAGTATGGGTCGAACCAATGAATCGGATCAGAAATTCGGTCTTGTAGTCTTCCATACAATATTTTATTACCCTACGAAAGAATCGGATCAATAATTACGCCCTAAGGCCACCCCGCGAACCGTTCAAAATTTTGACAGTATTGCCAAAGGGGTATGTTCACGAGCCAGAGAAAATCTGAGTATGGGTCGAACCACTGAATCGGATTAGAAATTCGGTCTTGGAGTCTTCCATACAATATTTTATGACCCGACGAAAGAATTGAATCAATAGTTACGCCCTGTCGCCACCCCCGCGGCCCGTTCGAAATTTTGTAAGTATTGCCAAAAGGCTATGTTCACGAGCCGGAGAAAAAACCGAGTATGGGTCGAACCACTTAATCAGATCAGAAATTCAGTCTTAAGTTTCCATAAAATATTCTAAGACCCTATGAAAAAATCAGATCAATAATTATGCCCCGACGCCACCCCGCGCCCCGTTTGAAATTTTGCCAGTATTTCCAAAGAGGTATGTTCACCAGCCAGAGAAAAACTGAGTATGGGTCGAACCAGTGAATCAAATCAGAAATTCGGTCTTAAAGTCTTCCATACAATCTTTTATGACCCTATTAAAGAATCTGATCAATAATTATGCCCTTACGCCACCCCGCGACCCGTTCGAAATTTTGCTGGTATATCCAAATGGGTATGTTCATGAGCCGGAGAAAAAACTGTCATGGGTCGAACCACTAAATCGGATCAGAAATTCGGTATTGGAGACTTCCATATAATATTTTATGACCCTACGAAAGAATAGAATCAGTAATTATGCCATGACACCACCCCGCGACCCGTTTGAAATTTTGCCATTATTGCCAAAGGGGTATGTTCACGAGCCGGAGAACCACTGAATCAGGTCAGAAATTCGGTCTTCGAGTCTTTCATACAATACTTTATGACCCAACGAAAAAATATGATCAATAATTATGCCCTGACGCCACCCCGCGGCCCGTTCGAAATTTGGCGAGTATTGTCAAAGGGGTATGTTCACGAGCCGGAGAAAAACTGTTATGGGTCGAACCACTGAATCGGATCAGAAATTTGGTCTTCGAGTGTGACATACATATTTTATGTCCCGAAGAAAGAATCAGATCAATAATTATGCTCTAACGCCACCCCGCGGCCTGTTCGAAATTTTGCCAGTATTTCCAAAGGGTATGTTCACGAGCCGGAGAAAATCTGTTATGGGTCGAACCACTGAATCGGACCAGAAATTCGGTCTTGGGGTCTTCCATACAATATTTTATAACCCTACGAAAGAATAGAATCAATAATTATGCCCTTACGTCACCCCGCGACCCGTTCGAAATTTTGCCAGTATTCCCAAAAGGGGATTCGCGAGTCGGAGAAAAAACTGTTATGGGTCGAACCACTGAATCAGATCAGAAATTCGGCCTTCGAGTCTTACATACAATATTTTATGTCCCTACGAAAGAAGCGGATCAATAATTATGCTCTGATGCCACCCCACTGCCTATTCGAAATTTTGCTATTATTGCTAAAGGGGTATGTTCACGAGCCGGAGAAAAACTTATTATGGGTCGAACCACCAAATCAGATCAGAAATTCGGTCTTGAAGTCTTCCATACAATATTTTATGACCCTACGAAAGAATCAGATCAGTAATCGGATCAGTAATTTTGAAACTGAGTATGTTTCAAAATTTCGAACGAGCCGCGTGGTGGCGTCAGGGCATAATTATTGATCCGATTCTTTCGTAGGGTCAAAAAATGTTGTACGGAGGTCACCAAGACCGAATTTCTGATCCGATTCAGCGGTTCGACCCATACTCAGTTTTTTCTCCGGATCAGTGAATACCCCTTCGGCAATACTAGCAAAATTTCAAACGGGCCGCGGGGTGGCGTTAGGGCATAATTATTGATCTGATTCTTTCGTAGGCTCAAAAAATATTGTATGGAGGTCGCCATGCATGAATTTTTGATCCGATTCAGTGGTTCGACCCATACTCAGTTTTTACTCCGGATCAGTGAACATACCCCTTTCTCAATACTGGCAAATTTTGAACGTGCCACGGGGTGGCGTCAGGGCAGATTTATTGATCCGATTCTTTCGTAGGGTTAATAAAATATTGTATGGAGGTCACCAAGACCGAATTTCTGATCCGATTCAGTGGTTCGACCCATACTTAGTTTTTTCTCCGGATCAGTGAACATAACCCTTTGACAATACTGGCAAAATTTCGAACGGGCCGCGAGGCGGCGTCAGGGCAGAGTTATTGATCCGATTCTTTCGTAGGGTTCATAAAATATTGTATGGAGGTCACCAAGACCGAATTTCTGATCTGATTCAGCGGTTCGACCCATACTCCGTTTTTTCTCCGGATCCGTGAACATACCCCTTTGGCAATACTAGAAAAATTTCGAACGGGCCGCAGGGTGGCGTCACGGCATGGTTATTGATCCGGTTCTTTCGTAGGGTTAAAAAATTATGTATGGAGGTCACCAAAACCAAATTTCTTATCTGATTCAGCGGTTTGACCCATACTCAGTTTTTTCACCGGATCAGTGAACATAACCCTTTGGCAATACCGGCAAAATTTCGAACGGGCCGCAGGGTTGTGTCAGGGCATAGTTATTGATCCTATTCTTTCGTAGGGTTATAAAGTATTGTATGTAGGTCACCTAGACCGAATTTCTGATCCGATTCAGGGTTCGACCCATACTCACTTTTTTCTCTGGGTCAGTGATCATACCTCTTTGGCAATAAAGACAAGATTTCGAACGGGCCGCGAGGTGGCGTCAGGGCATAATTATTGATCCCATTCTTTCGTAGGGTAAAAAAATATTGTATGAAGGTCACCAAGACCAAATTTCTTATCCGATTCAGCGGTTCGACCCGTACTCGGTTTTTTCTCCGGATCCGTGAACATACCCCTTTGGCAATACTGGCAAAATTTCGAACGGGCCGCAGAGTGGCGTCAGGGCAGAGTTATTGATCCGATTCTTTTGTAGGGTTCATAAAAAATTGTATGGAGGTCACCAAGAGCGAATTTATGATCCGATTCAGCGATTCGACCCATAGTCAGTTTTTTCTCCGGATCAGTGAACATACCCCTTTGGCAATACTGGCAAAATTTTGAACGGGCCGCGGGGTGGCGTCAGGGCATGGTTATTAATCCGATTCTATCGTGGGGTCATAAAATATTGTATAGAGGTCACCAAGATCGAATTTCTGATCCGATTCAGCGGTTCCACCCATACTCACTTTTTTCTCTGGATCAGTGATCATACCTCTTTGGCAATAAAGACAAGATTTCGAACGGGCCGCGGGGTGGCGTCAGGGCATAATTATTGATCCCATTCTTTCGTAGGGTAAAAAAATATTGTATGGAGGTCACCTAGACCAAATTTCTTATCCGATTCAGCGGTTCGACCCGTACTCGGTTTTTTCTCCGGATCCGTGAACATACCCCTTAGGTAATACAGGCAAAATTTCGAACGGGCCGCGGAGTGGCGTCAGGGCAGATTTATTGATCCGATTCTTTCGTAGGGTTAATAAAATATTGTATGGAGGTCACCAAGACCGAAATCCTGATCCTATTCAGTGGTTCGACCCATACTCAGTTTTTTCTCCGGATAAGTGAACATAACCCTTTGACAATACTGGCAAAATTTCGAACGGGCCGCGGGGTGGTGTCAGGGCAGAGTTATTGATCCGATTCTTTCGTAGGGTTCATAAAATATTGTATGGAGGTCACCTAGACCGAGTTTCTGATCCGATTCAACGGTTCGACCCATACTCAGTTTTTTCTCCGGATCAGTGAACATAACCCTTTGACAATACTGGCAAAATTTCGAACGGGCCGCGGGGTGGCGTAAGGGCAGATTTATTGATCCGATTCTATCGTAGGGTTCATAAAATATTGTACGGAGGTCACTAAGACCGAATTTCTGATCCGATTCAGTGGTTCGACCCACACTTAGTTTTTTCTCCGGATCAGTGAACATAACCCTTTGGCAATACTGGAAAAATTTCGAACGGGCCACGGGGTGGCGTCAATGTATAATTATTGATCCGATTCATTCGTAAGGTCAAAAAATATTGTATGGAGGTCACCAAGACCGAATTTCTGATCCGATTCAGCGGTTCGACCCATAGTCAGTTTTTTCTCCTGATCAGTGAACATACCTTTTTGGCAATACCGGCAAAATTTTAAAAGGGCCGCGGGGTGGCGTCAGGGCATACTTATTAATCCGATTCTGTCGTGGGGTCATAAAAAATTGTATAGAGGTCACCAAGATCGAAATTCTGATCCGATTTAGCGAATCCACCCATACTCACTTTTTTCTCCGGATCAGTGATCATACCTCTTTGGCAATACAAGCAAGATTTCGAAAGGGCCGTGGGGTGGCGTCAGGGCATAATTATTCATTCGATTCTTTCGTAGGGTAAAAAAATAATGTATGGAGGTCACCAAGACCAAATTTCTTATCCGATTCAGCGGTTCGACCCGTACTCGGTTTTTTCTCCGTATCCGTGAACATACCCCTTTGGCAATACTGGAAAAATTTCGAACGGGCCGCGGAGTGGCGTCAGGGCAGAGTTATTGATCCGATTCTTTCGTAGGGTTCATAAAAAATTGTATGGAGGTTACCAAGAGCGAATTTCTGATCCGATTCAGCGGTTCGACCCATAGTCAGTTTTTTCTCCGGATCAATGAACATACCACTTTGGCAATACTGGCAAAATTTTAAACGGGCCGCGGGGTGACGTCAGGGCATAGTTATTAATCCGATTCTTTCGTGGGGTCATAAAATATTGTATAGAGGTCACCAAGATCGAATTTCTGATCCGATTCAGCGGTTCCACCCATACTCACTTTTTTCTCTGGATCAGTGATCATCCCTCTTTGGCAATACAGGCAAGATTTCGAACGGGCCGCGGGGTGGCGTCAGGGCATAATTATTGATCCCATTCTTTCGTAGGGTAACAAAATATGTATGGAGGTCACCAAGACCAAATTTCTTATCCGATTCAGCGGTTCGACCCGTACTCGGTTCTTTCTCCGGATCCGTGAACATACCCCTTTGGCAATACTGGCAAAATTTCGAACGGGCCGCGGAGTGGCGTCAGGGCAGAGTTATTGATCTGATTCTTTCGTAGGGTTCATAAAAATTTGTATGGAGGTTACCAAGACCGAATTTCTGATCCGATTCAGCGGTTCGACCCATACTCAGTTTTTTCTCCTGATCCGTGAACATACACCTTTGGCAATACTAGCAAAATTTCAAACGGGCCGCGGGGTGGCGTCACGGCATGGTTATTGATCCGGTTATTTCATAGGGTTAAAAAATTATGTATGGAGGTCACCAGACCGAATTTCTGATCCGATTCAGGGGTTCGACCCATACTTAGTTTTTTCTCCGGATCAGTGAACATACCCCTTTCGCAATACTAGCAAAATTTCAAAAGGGCCGAGGGGTGGCGCCAGGGCATAATTATTGATTCGATTCTTTCGTTGGGTCAAAAAATATTGTATGCAGGTCACCAAGACCGAATTTCTGATCCGATTCAGCGGTTCGACCCATAGTCAGTTTTTTCTCCGGATCAGTGAACATACCCCTTTGGTAATACTGGCAAAATTTTGAACGGGCCGCGGGGTGGCGTCAGGGCATAGTTATTAATCCGATTCTTTCGTAGGGTAAAAAAATATTGTATGGAGGTCACCAAGACTAAATTTCTTATCCTATTCAGCGGTTCGAACCGTACTCGGTTTTTTCTCCGAATCCGTGAACATACCCCTTTGGCAATACTGGCAAATTTTCGAACGGGCCGCGGAGTGGCATCAGGGCAGAGTTATTGATCCGATTCTTTCGTAGGGTTCATAAAAAATTGCACGGAGGTCACCAAGACCGAATTTCTGATCCGATTCAGCGGTTCGACCCATACTCAGTTTTTTCTCCGGATCCGTGAACATACCCCTTTGGCAATACTGGCAAAATTTCGAACGTGCCGTGGAGTGGCGTCAGGGCAGAGTTATTGATCCGATTCTATCGTAGGGTTCATAAAAAATTGTATGGAGGTCACCAAGACCGAATTTCTGATCCGATTCAGCGGTTCGACCCATACTCAGTTTTTTTCTCCGGATCCGTGAACATACCCCTTTGGCAATACTAGAAAAATTTCAAACGGGCCGCGGGGTGGCGTCACGGCATGGTTATTGAACCGATTCTTTCGTAGGGTCATAAAATATTGTATGTAGGTCACCAAGACCGAATTTCTGATCCGATTCAGCGGTTCAACCTATACTCAGTTTTTTCTCCGGATCCGTGAACATACCCCTTTGACAATACTCACAAAATTTCGAACGGGCGGTAGGGTGGCGTCAGGGCAGATTTATTGATCCGATTCTTTCGTAGGGTTAATAAAATATTGTATGGAGGTCACCAAGACCGAATTTCTGATCCGATTCAGCGGTTCGACCCATACTCTGTTTTTTCTCCGGATCTGTGAACATAACCGTTTGACAATACTAGCAAAATTTCGAACGGGCCGCGGGGTGGCGTCAGGGCAGAGTTATTGATCCGATTCTTTCGTAGGGTTCATAAAATATTGTATGGAGGTGACCAAGACCGAATTTCTGATCCGATTCAGCGGTTCGACCCCTACTCAGTTTTTTCTCCGGATCCGTGAACATACCCCTTTGGCGATACTAGAAAAATTTCAAACGGGCAGTGGGGTGGCGTTACGGCATGGTTATTGATCCGGTTTTTTCGTAGGGTTAAAAAATTATGTATGGAGGTCATCAAGACTGAATTTCTGATCTGACTCAGCGGTTTGACCCATACTCAGTTTTTTCACCGGATCAGTGAACATAACCCTTTGGCAATACTGGCAAAATTTCGAACGGGCTGCAGGGTTGTGTCAGGGCATAGTTATTGATCCGATTCTTTCGTAGGGTCATAAAATATTGTATGTAGGTCACCAAGACCGAATTTCTGATCCGATTCAGCGGTTCAACCTATACTCAGTTATTTCTCCGGATCCGTGAACATACCCCTTTGACAATACTCACAAAATTTCGAACGGGCCGCAGGGTGGCGTCAGGGCAGATTTATTGATCCGATTCTTTCGTAGGGTTGATAAAATATTGTATGGAGGTCACCAAGACCGAATTTCTGATCCGATTCAGCGGTTCGACCCGAACTCGGTTTTTTCTCCGGATCCGTGAACATACCCCCTTTGGCAATACTGGCAAAATTTCGAACAAGCCGCGGAGTGGCGTCAGGGCAGAGTTATTGATCCGATTCTTTCGTAGGGTTCATAAAATATTGTATGGATGTCACCAAGACCGAATTTCTGATCCGATACAGCGGTTCGACCCAAACTCAGTTTTTTCTCCGGATCAGTGATCATACCCCTTTGGCAATACTCGTAAAATTTCGAACGGGCCGCGGGGTGGCGTCAGGGCATAATTATTGATCCGATTCTTTCGTAGGGTTAATAAAATATTGTATGGAGGTCACCAAGACCGATTTTCTGATCCGATTTAGGGGTTCGACCCATATTTAGTTTTTTCTCCGGATCAGTGAACATAACCCTTTGGCAATACTGGCAAAATTTCGAACCGACCGCGGGGTGGCGTCAAGGTATAATTATTGATCCGATTCATTCATAAGGTCAAAAAATATTGTATGAAGGTCACCAAGACCGAATTTCTGATCCGATTCAGCGGTTCAACCCATAGTCAGTTTTTTCTCCGGATCAGTGAACATACCCCTTTGGCAATTCTGGCAAAATTTTAAACGGGCCGCGGGGTGGCGTCAGGGCATAGTTATTAATCCGATTCTATCGTGGGGTCATAAAATATTGTATAGAGGTCACCAAGACCGAATTTCTGATCCGATTCAGCGGTTCCACCCATACTCACTTTTTTCTCCGGATCTGTGATCATACCTCTTTGGCAATACAGACAAGATTTCGCACAGGCCGCGGGGTGGCGTCAGGGCATAATTATTGATCCGATTCTTTCGTAGGGTAACAAAATATTGTATGGAGGTCACCAAGACCAAATTTCTTATCCGATTCAGCGGTTCGACCCGTACTCGGTTTTTTCTCCGGATCCGTGAACATACCTCTTTGGCAATACTGGCAAAATTTCGAACGGGCCGCGGAGTGGCGTTAGGGCAGAGTTATTGATCCGATTCTTTCGTAGGGTTCATAAAAAATTGTATGGAGGTCACCAAGACCGAATTTCTGATCTGATTCAGCGGTTTCACCCATACTCAGTTTTTTCACCGGATCAGTGAAATAACCCTTTGGCAATACTGGCAAAATTTCGAACGGGCCGCAGGGTTGTGTCAGGGCATAGTTATTGATCCGATTCTTTCGTAGGGTCATAAAATATTGTATGTAGGTCACCAAGACCGAATTTCTGATCCGATTCAGCGGTTCAACCTATACTCAGTTTTTTCTCCGGGTCCGTGAACATACCCCTTTGACAATACTCACAAAATTTCGAACGGGCCGCAGGGTGGCGTCAGGGCAGATTTATTGATCCGATTCTTTCGTAGGGTTGATAAAATATTGTATGGAGGTCACCAAGACCGAATTTCTGATCCGATTCAGCGGTTCGACCCGAACTCGGTTTTTTCTCCGGATCCGTGAACATACCCCCTTTGGCAATACTGGCAAAATTTCGAACAAGCCGCGGAGTGGCGTCAGGGCAGAGTTATTGATCCGATTCTTTCGTAGGGTTCATAAAATATTGTATGGATGTCACCAAGACCGAATTTCTGATCCGATACAGCGGTTCGACCCAAACTCAGTTTTTTCTCCGGATCAGTGATCATACCCCTTTGGCAATACTCGTAAAATTTCGAACGGGCCGCGGGGTGGCGTCAGGGCATAATTATTGATCCGATTCTTTCGTAGGGTTAATAAAATATTGTATGGAGGTCACCAAGACCGATTTTCTGATCCGATTTAGGGGTTCGACCCATATTTAGTTTTTTCTCCGGATCAGTGAACATAACCCTTTGGCAATACTGGCAAAATTTCGAACCGACCGCGGGGTGGCGTCAAGGTATAATTATTGATCCGATTCATTCATAAGGTCAAAAAATATTGTATGAAGGTCACCAAGACCGAATTTCTAATCCGATTCAGCGGTTCAACCCATAGTCAGTTTTTTCTCCGGATCAGTGAACATACCCCTTTGGCAATTCTGGCAAAATTTTAAACGGGCCGCGGGGTGGCGTCAGGGCATAGTTATTAATCCGATTCTATCGTGGGGTCATAAAATATTGTATAGAGGTCACCAAGACCGAATTTCTGATCCGATTCAGCGGTTCCACCCATACTCACTTTTTTCTCCGGATCTGTGATCATACCTCTTTGGCAATACAGACAAGATTTCGCACAGGCCGCGGGGTGGCGTCAGGGCATAATTATTGATCCGATTCTTTCGTAGGGTAACAAAATATTGTATGGAGGTCACCAAGACCAAATTTCTTATCCGATTCAGCGGTTCGACCCGTACTCGGTTTTTTCTCCGGATCCGTGAACATACCTCTTTGGCAATACTGGCAAAATTTCGAACGGGCCGCGGAGTGGCGTTAGGGCAGAGTTATTGATCCGATTCTTTCGTAGGGTTCATAAAAAATTGTATGGAGGTCACCAAGACCGAATTTCTGATCCGGTTCAGCGGTTCGACCCATACTCTGTTTTTTCTCCAGATCCGTGAACATACCCCTTTGGCAATACTGCTAAAATTCGAACGTGCCGCGGAGTGGCGTCAGGGCAGAGTTATTGATCCGATTCTATCGTAGGGTTCATAAAAAATTGTATGGAGGTCACCAAGACCGAATTTCTGATCCGATTCAGCGGTTCGACCCATACTCAGTTTTTTTCTCCGGATCCGTGAACATACCCCTTTGGCAATACTAGAAAAATTTCAAACAGGCCGCGGGGTGGCGTCACGGCATGGTTATTGATCCGGTTCTTTCGTAAAGTTAAAAAATTATGTATGGAGGTCACCAAGACCGAATTTCTGATCTGATTCAGCGGTTTCACCCATACTCAGTTTTTTCACCGGATCAGTGAAATAACCCTTTGGCAATACTGGCAAAATTTCGAACGGGCCGCAGGGTTGTGTCAGGGCATAGTTATTGATCCGATTCTTTCGTAGGGTCATAAAATATTGTATGTAGGTCACCAAGACCGAATTTCTGATCCGATTCAGCGGTTCAACCTATACTCAGTTTTTTCTCCGGGTCCGTGAACATACCCCTTTGACAATACTCACAAAATTTCGAACGGGCCGCAGGGTGGCGTCAGGGCAGATTTATTGATCCGATTCTTTCGTAGGGTTGATAAAATATTGTATGGAGGTCACCAAGACCGAATTTCTGATCCGATTCAGCGGTTCGACCCGTACTCGGTTTTTTCTCCGGATCCGTGAACATACCGCCTTTGGCAATACTGGCAAAATTTCGAACAGGCCGCGGAGTGGCGTCAGGGCAGAGTTATTGATCCGATTCTTTCGTAGGGTTCATAAAATATTGTATGAATGTCACCAAGACCGAATTTCTGATCCGATACAGCGGTTCAACCCAAACTCAGTTTTTTCTCCGGATCAGTGATCATACCCCTTTGGCAATACTCGTAAAATTTCGAACGGGCCGCGGGGTGGCATCAGGGCGTAAATATTGATCCGATTCTTTCGTAGGGTTAATAAAATATTGTATGGAGGTCACCAAGACCGATTTTCTGATCCGATTCAGTGGTTCGACCCATATTTAGTTTTTTCTCCGGATCAGTGAACATAACCCTTTGGCAATACTGGCAAAATTTCGAACCGGCCGCGGGGTGGCGTCAAGGTATAATTATTGATCCGATTCATTCATATGGTCAAAAAATATTGTATGGAGGTCACCAAGACCGAATTTCTGATCCGATTCAGCGGTTCGACCCATAGTCAGTTTTTTCTCCGGATTAGTGAACATACCCCTTTGGCAATTCTGGCAAAATTTTAAACGGGCCGCGGGGTGGCGTCAGGGCATAGTTATTAATCCGTTTCTATCGTGGGGTCATAAAATATTGTATAGAGGTCACCAAGACCGAATTTCTGATCCGATTCAGCGGTTCCACCCATAATCACTTTTTTCTCCGGATCAGTGATCATACCCCTTTGGCAATACTAGAAAAACTTCAAACGGGCCGCAGGGTGGCGTCAGGGCAGATTTATTGATCCGATTTTTTCGTAGGGTTAATAAAATATTGTATGGAGGTCACCAAGACCGAATTTCTGATCCGATTCAGCGGTTCGACCCATACTCAGTTTTTTCTCCGGATCTGTGAACATAACCCTTAGACAATACTAGCAAAATTTCGAACGGGCCGCGGGGTGGCGTCAGGGCAGAGTTATTGATCCGATTCTTTCGTAGGGTTCATAAAATATTGTATGGAGGTGACCAAGACCGAATTTCTGATCCGATTCAGCGGTTCGACCCATACTCAGTTTTTTCTCCGGATCCGTGAACATACCCCTTTGGCAATACTAGAAAAATTTCAAACGGGCCGAGGGGTGGCGTCACGGCATGGTTATTGATCCGGTTTTTTCGTAGGGTTAAAAAATTATGTATGGAGGTCATCAAGACTGAATTTCTGATCTGACTCAGCGGTTTGACCCATACTCAGTTTTTTCACCGGATCAGTGAACATAACCCTTTGGCAATACTGGCAAAATTTCGAACGGGCTGCAGGGTTGTGTCAGGGCATAGTTATTGATCCGATTCTTTCGTAGGGTCATAAAATATTGTATGTAGGTCACCAAGACCGAATTTCTGATCCGATTCAGCGGTTCAACCTATACTCAGTTTTTTCTCCGGGTCCGTGAACATACCCCTTTGACAATACTCACAAAATTTCGAACGGGCCGCAGGGTGGCGTCAGGGCAGATTTATTGATCCGATTCTTTCGTAGGGTTGATAAAATATTGTATGGAGGTCACCAAGACCGAATTTCTGATCCGATTCAGCGGTTCGACCCGTACTCGGTTTTTTCTCCGGATCCGTGAACATACCGCCTTTGGCAATACTGGCAAAATTTCGAACAGGCCGCGGAGTGGCGTCAGGGCAGAGTTATTGATCCGATTCTTTCGTAGGGTTCATAAAATATTGTATGGATGTCACCAAGACCGAATTTCTGATCCGATACAGCGGTTCGACCCAAACTCAGTTTTTTCTCCGGATCAGTGATCATACCCCTTTGGCAATACTCGTAAAATTTCGAACGGGCCGCGGGGTGGCATCAGGGCGTAAATATTGATCCGATTCTTTCGTAGGGTTAATAAAATATTGTATGGAGGTCACCAAGACCGATTTTCTGATCCGATTCAGTGGTTCGACCCATATTTAGTTTTTTCTCCGGATCAGTGAACATAACCCTTTGGCAATACTGGCAAAATTTCGAACCGGCCGCGGGGTGGCGTCAAGGTATAATTATTGATCCGATTCATTCATAAGGTCAAAAAATATTGTATGGAGGTCACCAAGACCGAATTTCTGATCCGATTCAGCGGTTCGACCCATAGTCAGTTTTTTCTCCGGATTAGTGAACATACCCCTTTGGCAATTCTGGCAAAATTTTAAACGGGCCGCGGGGTGGCGTCAGGGCATAGTTATTAATCCGTTTCTATCGTGGGGTCATAAAATATTGTATAGAGGTCACCAAGACCGAATTTCTGATCCGATTCAGCGGTTCCACCCATAATCACTTTTTTCTCCGGATCAGTGATCATACCCCTTTGGCAATACTAGAAAAACTTCAAACGGGCCGCAGGGTGGCGTCAGGGCAGATTTATTGATCCGATTTTTTCGTAGGGTTAATAAAATATTGTATGGAGGTCACCAAGACCGAATTTCTGATCCGATTCAGCGGTTCGACCCATACTCAGTTTTTTCTCCGGATCTGTGAACATAACCCTTAGACAATACTAGCAAAATTTCGAACGGGCCGCGGGGTGGCGTCAGGGCAGAGTTATTGATCCGATTCTTTCGTAGGGTTCATAAAATATTGTATGGAGGTGACCAAGACCGAATTTCTGATCCGATTCAGCGGTTCGACCCATACTCAGTTTTTTCTCCGGATCCGTGAACATACCCCTTTGGCAATACTAGAAAAATTTCAAACGGGCCGAGGGGTGGCGTCACGGCATGGTTATTGATCCGGTTTTTTCGTAGGGTTAAAAAATTATGTATGGAGGTCATCAAGACTGAATTTCTGATCTGACTCAGCGGTTTGACCCATACTCAGTTTTTTCACCGGATCAGTGAACATAACCCTTTGGCAATACTGGCAAAATTTCGAACGGGCTGCAGGGTTGTGTCAGGGCATAGTTATTGATCCGATTCTTTCGTAGGGTCATAAAATATTGTATGTAGGTCACCAAGACCGAATTTCTGATCCGATTCAGCGGTTCAACCTATACTCAGTTATTTCTCCGGATCCGTGAACATACCCCTTTGACAATACTCACAAAATTTCGAACGGGCCGCAGGGTGGCGTCAGGGCATAATTATTGATCCGATTCTTTCGTAGGGTTAATAAAATATTGTATGGAGGTCACCAAGACCGATTTTCTGATCCGATTCAGTGGTTCGACCCATATTTAGTTTTTTCTCCGGATCAGTGAACATAACCCTTTGGCAATACTGGCAAAATTTCGAACCGGCCGCGGGGTGGCGTCAAGGTATAATTATTGATCCGATTCATTCATAAGGTCAAAAAATATTGTATGGAGGTCACCAAGACCGAATTTCTGATCCGATTAAGCGGTTCGACCCATAGTCAGTTTTTTCCCCGGATCAGTGAACATACCCTTTGGCAATTCTGGCAAAATTATAAACGGGCCGCGGGGTGGCGTCAGGGCATAGTTATTAATCCGATTCTATCGTGGGGTCATAAAATATTGTATAGAGGTCACCAAGACCGAATTTCTGATCCGATTCAGCGGTTCGACCCATACTCTGTTTTTTCTCCGGATCTGTGAACATAACCCTTTGACAATACAGGCAAAATTTCGAACGGGCCGCGGGGTGGCGTCAGGGCAGAGTTATTGATCCGATTCTTTCGTTGGGTTCACAAAATATTGTATGGAGGTCACCAAAACCGAATTTCTGATCCGATTCAGCGGTTCGACCCCTACTCAGTTTTTTCTCCGGATCCGTGAACATACCCCATTGGCGATACTAGAAAAATTTCAAACGGGCCGCGGGGTGGCGTTACGGCTTGGTTATTGATCCGGTTCTTTCGTAGGGTTAAAAAATTATGTATGGAGGTCACCAAGACCGAATTTCTGATCTGATTCAGCGGTTTCACCCATACTCAGTTTTTTCACCGGATCAGTGAAATAACC